>NC_132880.1:46949331-47024331 GCF_030463535.1 Salminus brasiliensis | reverse complement strand
CACACACACACACACACATATATTGGGTGTATTGACAAAATGTAGTATTGCCAAGTGTGGGCTAGAGGGGTATAAAGCCCCCCAGCATTGAGCTGTGGAGCTAGCTGTGTTCTCTGGAATGATAGATGGTGCTCCATCCAATACTTTTTAGGATGAGGTGGGGTGGTAATCATCCAACATCCTGACAGGCTGGCTGAATGCAATCAAATCCTCACAGCAATGCTCTCCAAAATCTAGTAGAAAGCCTTCTTCCGTGGACAGTAGAGACAGTTACTCCAATAAAAGCAGGATGCACTTATTTAATACCCTTGATTTCAGAAGAAACAATGGATGAGCAGGTGTCCCAATACTTTTGTCCACAACAAAAATGGTATAGTACTACTTAACAGAAGGTTGCTGGCAATGTCATTATACACTCATTATCTTATTAAGATTGGTGTATTGACAAAAATGTACCTTGTATTTCATAACAATTTTAGAGGAATCTTAATAATAATAATAATAACCATAATAATAATAATAATAATAATAATAAACCTCACACTATACACTATATGTCCACATGTCCTTCATGGACAACCCTTCTAATGAACACTTTCAGACACTTTAACCTGCACCCATTGCTGACACAGATGTGCAAATGCACACACACACACACACACACACACACACACACACCCTGTAGAGACCTCTTATCTCTTATTTAGGCCTGCTTAGGCCTAACAGTGGGGCCGCCTTTTCCTCAGCAATAGAACTGTATCTGTCATAGTAATAATAATTCAATAGTAAAACTATTTGGTATTTTAGTAATTCTCAAGTAAATACACAATTACTGAAGTATTTCCCTGTCTCTGGAAACTTGCCTCTACAGGCCTCAAATCCCATTGAAAGGTCTAAGTCAGTCCAGCCGCACTTCCTGACTTTCACCACTAGGTGGTAGTAATGGACGCAGTCAGTAATTCGGACTCCCACTTTCCAATAATTAAATAAAATCAACATTAAAATGAATCAAAATCAAATTTCTATTTATTTTTTTTATAAAATAGAATTAACAGCTAACTGAAATGTTTGGCAGCACCGAACCCCAACACCAACACCCCCCCCTCTCCCCTCTCCCCCCTCTCTCTCCAGTTTTCACTACAGTGAATAGACGCTTTCCATTGGGGGTCCTCATCCCTGAAGGGAGCTGGGCAGGGTGCTGTTTGAGGGCTTTGTGAGATCATATTTTTTAGGCTCTGGACAGGCAGATAACACGTCCTGCTCCTGTGCGTCCCCTTTTGACACAGCAGAGGGAGGGAGAGACGGTGCGATGCGGACGTAAGCTTCCACAGAACCGCGTAATGATTCCAGTAAAGCCAGAAACCCGCCCACTGCTGCTGCTGAATCCAGGACTGAACAGGGAAGTGAGGCGAGGCGAGGCGAGGCTCTGAGTTTCTCTTTATACGTGTTTAGTCGTCTTTTACTTTTCACTGTTAGCTGGAAACCTCTCAGTGCTGAATATCACGGATAAATCTGACTTCACCCCAAATGAATGGGTAAGTTTTACGCGCTATCCGGTGCGTTTGTGGATTTCCAACGATGCGTAAAAGTCTGTATTACTGATTGTGAGTGTATTTACAGGAACGTCTCCTCACTTAAACTATCTAACCACTTCAGTTACAGCCAAAAAAACTTCACCTCACTTTCCTTGGTCTGTTTTCTGCCCCCTCCTACCCTTTCTGCTGTCCTTAATGGCGCATTCACAGCCCTGGCTTTCTGGACTTGGTGCTGACCATGCTTCTGATCCTAAGCCTAGTCCTCCTCAGCTCCAGCTCCGGATTCACGCAGTCTGATGGTAAGTCGTTATGCTGTTATTCTCCTCTGTACAAGGATAATTTTCCACATCTGCAAGTTCAAAAGTTCAGCTCCTAGTAGGGAACTCCTATAATTTAGTGACTGCAGTGAAAAAGTTTTGGCACCCCTGTTGTTGATGAAATAAGTAGGCGTAGGCAGGAGAAATCTGATATTTGGCTGTTTAGCTACACCCCAGCTTTTTCCAGAAGTACTGGATGGACCGTCCACTATTCCAGAGAGCACAGCTCAATGCTGGAGGGCTTTACACCCCCAATATCCACAGATAGTCCTATTCTATTGGCAGTACAAGACTAGGCCATATATCATATATCAACTCCTACTGTAAATGTATAAATACACATATACAAAGTACTGGCACCCCATCGTCGATAAAAATGAAAGGCCAAGAAAGGGCAGTTCTACAAATCCTACCTTGATTCCTAGGTCTGGTCATCCTTTTACCTGCTGTTACCTGCCCTAGTCCTAATCTATTGGCAGTACTTCTCTACAGAGACTAGACAAGCTGTTTGTGTTTTTTACACCCATTTACACCAATAGGTGCAACTTAAAGTAGTATTCATTAGAAAGAGTGTCCACAAACTTTTGGACATATTTAATTTCTGTATCTGTCACTATTATGAATTATTACCTACGGTAAAATGAATAGTGGTATACAAAAGTTTTGGCACCCCTGCTGCTGAGCAGATTGAGCAAACCCACAGCTCTGCTCATTTTAATGGACAGTCATGAAGTGATTCATTAATCCCAAGACCTATTATTTAGTAACTAGTGTGAATTATTAACTACAGCAAAATTAATACAGCCATATACTAAAGTTTTGGCACCCCTGTTGTTAAAGAATAAGTAGGCTTGCACACCTATTGGGAAACCTGATATATGGTAATATATGTGTGATTTAAATATTATGCATATGTTGAATTTAATAGTAATATTATTATTATTATAACATTGTTATTATTACTATTATTAACTGGTCATATTATTAGATGAGCAGAAGGTACAGCTATATTACTACCATATTAAAAAACAACATTATTTATAAGTTATCCAAAGTCCAAATGTTTGTGGACACCCATTTAGCTAGTTTATATGTACATATATTTTCAAATATATAATATAATAATATAATATATAATATAATAATATATAATAATAACAAATATGTGCATAAATGACCTTATATCAAATTTTTGTATGGGGACCCTCCTCAGAAAACACAGTTCTGCAAATTAAACTCCTTGAGGTGTATTATTTATTTGGTCAGTACTGTAAATTAATAATTACAGTGAAATAAATAGTCATATGCAGAAGTCCTGGCTCCCCATCGTTGATCAAAATGAAAGGCCAAGACGTCTTCTACTGAACACAGTTCTACAAATCATTCAACTCCTTGGTTCCCAAGTTTGGTCATTCTTCCCCAGCCTGCCATGATTTATTATCTGCAGTGAAACTAATATAGTCATGTGAAAAAGTTTTGGCACCCCCGTTGTTGGTTGAAATAGGCTGGTGGAGTAGACTGACATCTGCAGAAACCCTGCAGTCTGCTCATTTTAATGTATTCATTTTAATCACACACGTTTCATGTCATTTTTAAATATAAAAATTTAGATTTTCAGTCACCAGAAGATGAATGAGGTTGTAGTTGATGTACTTGATGTAGTTTTGGGGGTTTTGGGGGTCTAAACCATTGGTGGGCAAACTAGTGGCCTGTTTTCCAGTAAATGCTTTTTAAGTGTAATCATGGCCAGTAAGATGGAGCCTGTGGTAAATGCTGTACCATTTAAGTAACCAGATCTCTGACTAATCTTCACAATGTGTTTGTGAATTTCAGAGCCTGCAGTGGATCTGGAATGCCTCAATGACTACGAGACAGAAGTGGTCTGTCATCTGAATTCCCAGAATCTGGAGAGTTGCTCCGAACACAGACTCAATGTATCGCTTCCGATAAATGGGAGGTATATGTGAGTGTAAATAATGATTTCATTTGTAGGCCGAGGCCCCGGTCACACCTGGCATTAACACTAACATGCGTCCTGGGTGATCCAATCAGCAGTGGCCAGCACAGAGTAGTGTGAACGCGAGGACTCGCTGTAATCCGATCTCTCCGATCTTATTGGGAGGTGTTCAGAGACTCATACGACTACACTATTCTTGCGTCCATGGTCCATCCGAGTTAGCTGAGCATGCTACAATAACAAACTAACCAATGGATGCTCAGCATTTCGGTTAATTAGTTATTAATATGCGCCACGCCCCTCCTGCAGTGGAAATGATGTGAGAAATCCGATCACAGGAGACGCCTAATGCCAGGTGTGAACGGGGCCCAACTGAAATAAGTTCACTTCCACTGTAAGTTCATCAGTTCTGTGTGGTATTTGTTGTCTTGTCCTATTTTCCAGTTTGTTCGCTTGCAGTTTCCAGGTTGTCTCTCCCGGTATCTGTGAATGCAAGTTCCAAGTGGAAGGTTTTGTTTGTACTGAGACTTTTTTGACTGTCCTGCAGAGGGGGGAAACGAATTTGATCACTAAAGAGATCGATACTTGCGACAGCAGTAAGTGGTTTAATCTTCTTCTTCTGTCATTGCTAAAATTGATTGCTTTTTAGTGGTCAAATCCCATGTGATACATGTCATTTATTGTAATGAATATAAATGTAATTGTTAGGGATGCACCGATCCAATACTAGGATCAGATATCGGTCCCGATACTAACAAAATTAGTTGAATCAGGTATTGAATATTTAGTCTGATCCACGGGACTGATCCATTCACGGAACCAGATTCTTGCACCGCCGGTATTCTAGGCTTCATAACTCAGATCAGAGTGACATACAGACATCATGCACAGATCATAGCCAACAGTAAGACTCCCCCCCATCTAACCAGCATGGTGCCCTCTTCCATATAAGGAGAACAGAGAAGGGAGGGGCTGCTCGTTCCTCTTTAGTCTCACAGACTCTGAATATCAAAATAAAAGTCCGGAGCCCAGACAGCACTGTGCTGAGGTCCAGCAGTTATTCATTTTAGTGACGAATAAACAGAAATTGGGTTCATTAATATCTGTGTTCATTTGTTGTAGTATGTTTTATAAAGTTGATAATCTCTCCCAGATGGTGAAATATATGATTTATTAATAATACAATTATATCGGACCGGTTTTGTGTATCAGTATTTGTATCGTAACAGAAAAAGATGGATCGTTGCGCCACTAGTAATTGTTGACTAGACTATTATGGAATTTTGTTTCTTTTTTTGATTAATTTCTTTAAAGTTAAAGTGCAGAACAGATTATATATTGTAGTCCAGTTATGGAATTGGAAGGGAATATTACTACCATGACATAATTTATAAGAATTTCTTGTCCAAATGTTTGTGGACATATATGGGCGTTTGCTTTATTTATGCTAGCTGGTAAAAGAGGCATTGATAACAAGCTTACAAAATGAGCGTCTAGATATAAGAAATAAAACTGTAAATGTATTAATTTGAAATTCCTGGGTAATCTAACTAACATGAACTGATGATGTAACAGTTTCACATGTATTTGTTTGCCACAAAGGAAATGTCATGCATATGTGACAATAATAATATATAATAATAACAATAACTAGTAATATTATTATTAGCTTTGTTATTAATGTTGTTATTATTACTACTATTGGCTGGTAATATCATTGGGTGAGCAAAGGGTACAACTATATTACTACCATATTAAAAAACAACATCATTTATATGGATTTGTTTTTGTTGATACACAATTTCAAGTCCAAATGTTTGTGGACACCCATTTAGCTATTTTAAGACAGCTGGACTAGTCCCTGTAGAAAAGTACTGCCAATAGAATAGGACTGATAAACAGACTAGAGGAGTATAAATCCCCCTAGTTTCGAGCTGTGGAGCAGTGGAAGAACTGTGTTTTCTGGAATGATGGATGGTGGAGCTCCATCCAGTACTTTTCGGATGGGTTGGGGGGCTGGGGATGATGAAGTGGGGTGACTTGACCTCACTGAAATCCTCAGAGCAATGCTGCTCCAACATCTAGTAGAAAGCATTCTTCTCTGGACAGTAGAGACAGTATACACACTTTTTGTAATACCAATTTCCAAAGAAACAATAAACAAATGAGCAGGTGTCCCAATATTTTTGGACTTTTTGCTTTGAAGCTTTTTGTTTGTTCACTTCCTGTATGTTTGTACAAGCTGTCGTTGTTCTGCAAAGGTCAAAGGTTTTTTTTTATTATCAAGATTGGTAACCATGCATACTGCCTGCGTACATACAGCATTTCCATAAATACGTAACAGTCTGGGTATTTGCTCTTTGCAGTCAAGCCCAAAAAGCCGGTGAACGTATCGGTGGAAATGACTAAGAATGGAGACTTTCTCATCACCTGGCGCACCAACTACACATCCCCTTCTTCAAAAACATTTGTTGAAAACCTGAGTACGGAGCTCATCTACGCTCTCAAAGGAAGCACGAGCAATGTAAGTGAGCTGGATATGCATTAATAACAAACTAATTAATAACAGTAGCGTAATAAAATAAACACCAATCTCTCCCCTCTACATTCGCCCGTACAGGTGTCGAGATCTCTGGAAAAAGGCCGAACTGAATATGAGCTTGTGGGGAAAAACCTTCAGCCTAATTCTCAGTATGTTGTGGTGTTGAGAGTGAGCTCGGACTACAACAACAATCAGATATTCAGCGACTACAGTGAACCATTCGAGTTCAGCACACGTAAGTTTGCTTCAGGCACTTCGCCGCTCTGCTCCTGGGGCACTGTTGCATTCGAAGCTGGAGGAGAAGAATCGGACTGTACTGTACAAGTATATATGACAATATAGCAGGGGTGTCACTAGACCCAGTATACTGGAGCATGTGCCCCAGTAACATGTGGTAAAATGTTCAGCAGTAACAATTGTTGAGAAGAACTACAGGGCACGCTACGCAAATTCACAGGCACTACATTTCCCATAGTGCACCAGCATCTTTCCAAAACACTTTCAGTAGTTAAGATGAAGGCAGCTACTCGGCAGACAGGGTGATTATAGCTCATAGCTGTATGTTTTGGTTAAGACCACTTCGTATAACTGATAACCCACCAACACTAGACCGCTACATATCGGACCACTAAAGTACAAAATATGATGCAGTGATAATCACAGTTTTACATGTAGTTTTATACTACAAGGGAAATTTCATGCATGTGTGGAATTAATATAATAATAATAATAGTAATAATAATAATAATAACTAGTGATATTATTATGAACATTATTATTATTAACATTGTTATTATTACTATTATTAACTGCCCCTCATTCTACAATTCTACAAGTACAAGAAGTAGTCTAGAAACTCCCCTGGAGTATAGACACCTTATTATTATTATTATTATTATTATTACAATCATTATTTGACTAATTTATAGCTGCAATGCTACACTGTGGTTGTACTGGTATCTGAGCTGGTAATATTTTTACTGGTTTTATTATTATTATTATTATTATTATTATTATTGCTATAAATGACTTCAGTGTATTTATCTGGATCCCATGTCTGTGTGTCGCAGCTTCATCCCTGCAGAATATTCTCAACATAATAATTCCCATCTCATGCATCATTCTCATCCTCTTTATATCCACCATATTCTACTGCTACATCAAGTAAGTCATGTTTATGTCGTCACTGTCCAATGAAAAACATGTATCTCCAAAACAGTGACTTTACAGGAGAAGGCAAAAATTATTGTAACTTTGAATGGAAGTCAAAGTAAAATAAGAGCTTATTCCAAGTCATTTAGAGCTTTTCTATTGGTCCATTTATCCAGAATTATTTACACAGTGTTCAGCAGCAGCCACAGGGTTTAAACCATGGAGGAAACTAAAAAAAGAATGAAAATGTTTTGGAGATACATGGTTTTCATTGAACAGCAGCAATATGCTCATGTTATACACACAGTCCAGACCTGCAGTCTATTAAACTACACGTTCTACAATCTTCAGCCTGCTCCTACTCTGACTTTTAGAAATTTCGAAATTTTCCTAATCGTAATTTACTCAGATACTCAGTAATTGTTTTGTTTGCCATGTATTTACTTTTACAGTATAACAGAAGCCACAGTGTTTTGGCTGTCTGCCTAAAACAGGCCTATAATGTTATTCGCATGATTTATAGCTGCAGTGCAACACTGTGGTTTCAGTGGTATCTGAGATTGAAGTAATTTACAGGTTTTCATTTGAATAACAATGAGGCAGTGTAATGTATCCCAAATGAATGAATTTCCTTTGACCTTTTCCTTGCAGAATCATAAGACAGTGGTGGAACAAGATTCCTACTCCTAAAATAGCTCCTAGTTTTGAAAAACCGGTAGGCGATCTTTTATTTCCATCATTTGCTCTGACCCAGACACATTCTTAGACTCTTCTGTCAGGGTTAGTTAGCAAGAGACTCTACTGTACCTCATACATCTTTATTTTGAATAGGAGAATCTGTAAAATTGGTGTAAAAACAGTTGTTTCGGGTATGTTTCACTTTAGTTTTAATATTAAACAGGAATTAAAAAGATAAATGCACATATAAATACATTTAAAACAAATCAAGGCAGTGCAGTTTTGCTGACAGTCTGCCGATACCGGTACAATTTTTGTGTTTATACAAATAATACAGTGATAATACAACTAAAGTAAGATGTGCTGTTAATTAACATCAGTAAAATCACTGTATTTTTAGTGGATATACCAATATCATTTATTATACTGCAGTCTTCAATGTATTGAGGGCATTATTAGTATTACGATATATGTCGGATTACTGATGTCTGGTGAAATCTGGTGAAAATTCCTGTATGTCCTACAGAACTTGGGATAGGGGGCGATCCAAGGTTTTTTAATGATTTAGGGTCCGATCCACTTCCGATCCTACTGCAGAGGAACGTCTCATTTTCTTTGGAAAACTACCCTAGACAGAGTTCATCTGTGACCTTATTTCAGTGAGGAAAACTAAACAGAGCTTTAATTGAACTGATAAGAGCGGCGACGTTACCAGTTAACAGCTAAAACTAAAGCTAAAGTTGTGCTCTAATGCTAACTCTCCATTCCACCTTAAATAGTGCTGCAGTTACTGTGTGTACGTTTAAACAGCTGAGTGAAACTGCTGCGTTATTTAAGGTGGAGCAGAAAGTTCGGGGAAGAGGAAAACTTTAGCTTAGCATTAGCTCAGAGCCTCGACAGCAGATGGCCACAGAGCCGCAGGTAAAGAGTGGAGGAGGATGTTGCTCTATTTCCTGCTGTTTTGGCACTGCCAAATAAAAACCACTCAGTTTGGTTGTAGTTTTGCAACAACACCAATATTCCACTCGATTATCCCCATTTGGGAAGATCTAACGTTCCTCACATCCCATCTTTACTCCTGAACGCCTCCTGGTTAGAAACCTATAGAAACTTCGGTGGAAGTGCTCAAATGTTCTACCAGCAGGAGAACCACGCCCCTTTCTCTGGTTCTGAACCAGCTCTGAGCGGCCCATTCATAACCGAGGAGAAGGCTAATGCTAATGCACATACACTAAGTGATCAGACTGTGAAGCTCTAAAGGAGCTGGGAGCTGAATGGTCAGATCATAGTCAGATTAGAGTAAATCAGACTAGAACTGAGTCTGATTAAAGAAACCGATACTAAAACAGTGATTTTACTGCTATGGATTAGTACAGCGTACCCGAATTGTGGGGCTGAAACACAAACACAAAGATTAGATTGGATCAGAATCAGCAGGTAGTCAGCATTAAGAGACTTGGATCGGATCAGATAGATCGGATTCAGAGACATCCCTAATCACAATATATTTTGCAGCACAACGAAATATCGCAATGTCATTTTCCCTCAATATCGTGCCGACCTGAATGACCCTGCTCAAACTAGGCTGCTCTGATCTGCTGAATCTTTTGCCTCGTCAGGTTCTACGCTGGGCTACATTTCCAAACGAGTTCTCCCCGGTCTATCTTGAAACCTCAAAACTGGACCCCTTTAAGGAAAAGACGTGGTGAGACGTTTGTTTTACGCTCTGGAACTGTACTAAAGAAGACCTTAGACTTAGTTCTGCTCTGAAACCCTGGTATTCATCTCTTCACAGGTTATCCCCTTCTCTCGATGACGGCAGTTGTGAAAACAGTCACCACAGCATTGGAAAAAATGGCGATTCATCTCACGTGATTTATGCCCAAACGGGTTCTGAGGAGGTTGAAGAGGGTGTCAACGGTAGTGGTGTTCAGTGTGAGCTTCTCGAGGACTATCAGTCGACAGTGCGTACGTCAGGCTCCAGCAAAGTCGATCATAATCAGCAAGTAAACTCTGGGAATAGCTCGTCCTTCAGCAACAGATGCTACTTGGGATCAGACTCCAGTGGGTCCTCCTTTCTGAACCGGTCTATTACACACACGGCGTATCCCTGTGATGAGACTGAGAATCCCTTCTCTTCTATGTCTGAGAACCTGGACCCAGTGATACCAACAGACTTTGAGTACGGCCCGTGTAACGACTGTTCGGGGCCTCTGGACGACTTCAGACTGACTCAGAACATGCCCCCCGGCTCCGAGACTGTTGTGGTTCTTGGATACCAGAGCGTTAATGATCTCCAGAACAACGAGAACATACCAGAAGCAGCTGCAGATGAATCTGTGAACCAGGCATTCATCAGCTATCACAATGATGTTAATCTGAAGGTAAAGCCTGTGTGCTTCAAGAACCACCCTCAGGATCTTCCTTTTCCTGACTGTGAAAGCAACATTATTCTCCCCGTTGATGAGGGATATCAGTCTTTCCCAGGCTTGGGCCAAAACAGATGGAGCTCAGACCACAGCTCTGGACTCGAACAGAACATTTCTCCAGCTGAAGCTCAGAAAGAACTGCATAACATGAGCTGTAGCGGTCAGCAGGTTCATGCACCGCCATTCAAAGGTCTGTGCGGTCCTGCTTTGCATGTTTCCCCAGGCATTCAAATCGACTGTTCCTATCAAAGGGTGTGACGTCAAATAGGGACATGTACACCGATCAGTCATAACATTAGCACTGACAGGTGAAGTGAAAACATGGATTATCTTCATCTACAGCGGCTTCATCTGTCAAGGGTTGGAAATATTAGGCAGCAAGTGAGCAGCCAGTTCTTGAAGGTGAGCTTTGACAAGAGCCAAACTGACTGGGTCAGAACATCTCCAAAACACCAGGCAGGCAGGTCTTGTGGGGCGTTCCCGGTATGCAGTGGTCAGTACCAACCAAAAGTGCTCCAAGGAAGGACAACCAGGGTCATGGACGTCTATGGCTTACGGATGCGACACATGAACGCCCCACCTCATAGCTTACAGGACTCAAAGGATGGTGCCGGATACCACAGGACACCTTCAGAGGTCTTGCGGAGTCCATGCTATGACTGGTCAGATCATAGGGGGACCATGTCAATGTTAGGAAGGTGGTACTAATATTATGACTGATTGGTGTTTTAGTACTATACACTCTTCTAAAAAAGGTTCTTCAAGTGGTTCTTTAAATACCATAGAAGAACCACTTTTGCTTCCATTAATGTAAAGGTTCTTCATGCATGCTTCTTTATGGAACAAGAAGTGGTTCTTCTACGCCAGTGTTCAAATAACCACCTGAAGCACCTGTATCTTTAAGAGTTTAACACACAGATGTAATACTGATGCACTTCCTCCTCAGCACTGCTGCGATACTGGTTTCTTACGCAGAGATATCTATGTACATTCTTTCCGAGGCACTCCCATACACCCTCTGTAAATAGACCCTTTATTACTGTGCCTCTTTCAGAAAGTCTCAGGCAGACAGTATACGTATATATATATAAGTATATATAAGTATATATTTTCCTTTAAATGAGATTTTTTTTAAAGAATCTTTTGAATGTCTTTGGATGTCTTGCGTTTCAAGCATGGCTACGTTAGTACGAGAGGTTAAGAGTATAATGGCACTTTATAAAAAAAAAAACATAAATAATATAGAGAATATCCTGGTTTCTTTACTCACATTTAACATTAAATAGTCTGTGGCGTCCACAAGCAGTGTAAACAATACATGTGTCTCAAGATAATGTTCCCCATTCATGTTCATCAGTATCTTTCTAAGAATGTTCTTAAATTAGCTCAGACAGAAAGTCTAGGTCAGATTCAGGGTGTGTTTTTAAGGTGCAGAATTGTTCATAGTTCAAATCCCGAATAAGAAAACACTGGTGAATGTCGGAATAGTAAAAACTGCGTCAGTGGGTTTTTAAAAAATTCAGTCTTCAGTGTCACGGTCACACAAAAACTATGCATGTTCATTTCTGACATTTTTGACGTTTTGACCCTAATGTGAATCTGGTATTATAAATCTGAATAGTTCTTGATATTGTGAGGATGGTATTTCATGGTGACCGGACCAAAACAAAAGCTCCAAAATAACATGGAATAAAATCTTTTTACATTGATTTCCACTGAAATTTAAGGTTTTGGAAGTAAAGGTTTTTCTGCCTGACGATATTTCATGGCTTTAGCTGGTGGGGGATTTCTACTGTAGCTAATGCTGTATTGACACCGTCTGTGAAGTATACAGTACACAAGTCTGTAAATTAATTTATGCACATGTCCTGAGCTAATAAATAAAATGAAATACATTGTATAGAAGCTAAACAGATGTCGTGTTTGTTTTTAGAGTTATTAAATATTAAATCATATCCTGGAATGATCTGTTTATTGTCATTTATCGCAGCATTTTTGCCTTGAGGGTCGATAAACACAAGGCGCTTACTGGCTAGGGTTGGGGGATAATTAGGGGATACATGCAACTTCGTTACAATTACAGTGGGAAAAGTAAGCAATTAGATTCCAGGTCAATTTTAAAAACACGGTGATCACTAGCCGGATTACATTACACTGCCTAAAAACAATCTGACATCCTGCATATGGGAACAGTACAACAACATATGAGGTGTAGTAGGGTATAAAACACGAGGTGTTCCTCTGTCTAGGGAGAGAGAGCAGAGGGGCACGAGAATTGGCAGGCTCTCTCCACGCTGTACTTTTGATTGGAATAAAATGTTTCATTATTGCAACTGAAAGACGGTGGTCTCGAGTCTCCTTTCCAAGAGAAGTCCTTCCAAGAACACCTCACAGCACGCCTGAAAAAGACATGCTCAAGATTCTTCACCGGGGGCGCTGTTACACTCACCTAGCTCAACTAGCTCAACTAGTATGATTAGGCTAGCTGACTGCTGGACGCAGTGTTGACCACACTTTCCTTTCTTCCGGTTGTTAAAGGACAGGTGTGCACAGGTTTAGTTATTTCATAATTATTATACAACAGTAAGTTATGGCCACGTAAGCTGGTGCTTCGCTACACATAATGAGCCAGATGCAAAGGAAACAATCCCAAGCAAAGAAAAACAAGGGTTACCTAAAACAAAACTAAAAGGATTAAGACAAGACCAGATGAAGACAAACAACAAACGGAGAAGAAAAACTGTGAGTGGGAAATGGGGTTTAGTTGAAAGGAGCTGGAGAAGGAGCTGTAGGCTGTGCAGTGAGTGAGTCAAAGTACTTATAGATCAAATCTGACAAAAATCCGACCTCATGAAAAGTTTGTAAGGTTTGGCTCAAAAGGGTACAAAAAAGGTACATCTTTGGGGGGGTGGGGTCCTATGCTCACAGCGTAACCAGCCATAGGCCATGCATAGGCCAGGACTGCTCGAACCTGGTCCTGGAGCTCTACCACCCTGCAGAGTTTAGCTCCACCCCGAATCTAACACACCTAGCAGGTGTTTACCAGGTAATGAAGGCCTTCAGGAGCAACTGAACATTACAGTCAGCTGTGTTGGATCTGAACTCTTCGGGGTGGTAGACCTCCAGGACCAGGATTGAGGACCCCTGGCATAGGCTGAACCAAAATGAGACAGTCTACAGTGGATTTCCTGCTTGAATCACAATATTCCTAATTATTTTCCTCTGATTTTGTCTTGAGAAAAGTCTAAACAATGAGTCCAGTGCAGAACCGTCCACAGCTCTGCTCTTATAATATGATTGGTCTCACTGTCCATCAAAACCGAGCACATCCCAAATAAGAAAACACTGGAGAAAGTCAGAATCTTCAGAAAGCCGTTTCTTTATTTCGTTGTTTTTATCAAAGAGCAAGTCAAATGAAATGTTCCTATACCACTTATTTTGGAAATCTTCAAAGGGAAGATCAGTTGTGATTTAGCAGACTCTTTTCTTTCATTTTACAGCTCCTTCATCCTGTCCATCATCCCTGTCCATCAACACAAAGGACAACCACTCCCCATCAGATCTTAGCACATCAGTAACGCTCAAAAGCATGGTAGAGTAGGATGTGTGGGGCTGTGGAACGAGTGTAAGAATAGACCACTATCACACTTCCACAGTTATTAATGTGAACGTGTAAATAGTAGCGTAAGCTAGCACTAGGTCGTGTTGTAATGAATGTTGTATATATATATATATATATATATATATATATATATATATATATATATATATATATATAGTACTGATTGGCAGGTTTGATGCAGGATGCAAGTGCGAGTAATCATTTTAATATTGACCCACACAAAGTCAAGAAGAACAGAAATATCCATAATAGAAACACAAAGAACGAAGCCCAAAATGAAGACAAAATAACAAGGAACTACTACAAAAAAACCTAAGGAACTCTAACTGCAGCACAGTGAACATACAACCTCCACTATGCAAGACAAGATACAGAGCAGACACAGGGGTATAAGAGCACAAGACCCAGACAGGAACACCTGGGGAAGAGAAGGAGAGGGCAGGGCTATAAAGGACACACAGGTGGGAACACTAATGACTAGGCGGGGCTAAGGGGCGGAGACAGGAGCACAAAACAGAGACCAGGAAGAGAAAACACAAGGGCAAGACAGAGACAGGTTACATATATATATATATATATATATATATGTATATTGTCATTGTCAAAACCTCATTGTCAATGTTAAAACCTTGTATCTCCAAAATGTCAACTGCACATGATAATGAATCTTTAATGGAGGTCAGTGTAAAACTGTGGTGTTTTTGGAAAATTAGACAAATTCTAATAAAAACTAAAACTTTACCTACTGGAAAACACATAAAATACATTCCAGAACATTTGATTGCGTCCATAAAAACAACTATTGGGAGACAAGTTCAGACTGAAGACACACACTGAGCAAATATATACCGATCCACTCTGCTTTCACATGCTGGTGCTCGTCTTACACTACAGAGCTTCATTCTACAGGATATTTCACACCTATTCAGATTTCTAAAAGATATCATTTAAAAATTCAGATTAACTGGAAAAATCAATCAATTGTCCATCCCAAGCAAACCATCCCTGATAAAGTCTGTCCAAAGCCCAAATATGAAAAACACATATATCCTTATAGTTCTGAAATTCATACACTCCCTATGTTCTCAACAGAGACTGTGTAATTTAAAGGGTCTATAAATAAAAAATGAAATAACATCGTTCTCACACTCACATTTTCTGTAAAACAGTACTTCTCAGATGGTTTATTTTGAACAGTTTCAGACCTTTGTTTAATGACACCAAAATAAACCATGGGAGTTGTTTAATTTTCAAACTAAATATTTGAATAATAAATGAATAAATTCCTTTTATGGGGAGAAAGTA
This sequence comes from Salminus brasiliensis, assembly GCF_030463535.1. Classification (NCBI taxonomy): domain Eukaryota; kingdom Metazoa; phylum Chordata; class Actinopteri; order Characiformes; family Bryconidae; genus Salminus; species Salminus brasiliensis. The sequence continues at coordinate 47,008,794 of NC_132880.1, read as the reverse complement.
TGTGAGACTTGATTGAATTTATTGGAATAAAATAAACAGGTTAATAACCTCTGATTTGTTCTCAGAGATTCAGCTTAAAATAAACATCCAAAAATGTATTTGTGTACACCATAAAAAAAAAAAAAGATAAAAAGACTGGTAATCAATATATCAGTTTATTCAAATATATATAATATATAATATATAATAAAAATGTTAAACATATAACAAAAAAATTAACTATTACTTATTAACTATATTTATGAACTATAACTATTATTTAATAATATTCACAGTTATATATACACATATATACACAAACTATTCTATATACAGAAAGTTACAGATGATATAAACATTAACAGAAGATGAACATCTGTACAGCTGCAAATAATCCTGGTGTAAATCAGCAGCAGGTTATGTAGCAGAATGCAGTTAAATCCAGTTCGGTTCAGTGAAATTTGGAGCTCAGTTCAGCTATAGATTAGGTTTATAGTAGGGATGCACCGCTACCACTTTTTCCTTTCCGATACGATACCAGATTTTCAAGTATCTGCCGATAATGAGTACCGATACCAACTCTAAATACTGGATAGACGGCTATAAATCCTGATACTCCTTAAAAAGAGTAACTGCACATTCGAAAAGCTTCAGAGCTATGAAACAATGAAAATCATCACAATGCAGGAAGCAAGTAGGGAAGCATAATCTTGCTAGGCTCGACCAAACACCTTTTTATTTGGTGTTTAAAATTCACATTTCATTACAAGAACACGTCTCTGTGTAAAAGATACTAAACCTCAGTGTGTGGCTTTAAAACAAGCTGCTTAAACTCTTAAACTTATGGTTTTAGAACCAAAAAAACAGCACATGGAAATAAAAAGTGCTAAACGTTCATTAAATGTGTGTTTAATGGTAATAAACATTTATGACTGGCTTTTACTGGTTGTTTTAACATTTGTTTTTATAAAGTATGCAAACCAAACGTTTCTATGTAAAAAAAAAAACAAAAAAACAAAGTACAGCATCAGTAAGCTTTATGGTATCGATACAGTATCGGTATCGGTGCAGCACTAGTTTATGGACTAGAGTGTGGTGGTGTGGGGTGTCCACTGTGGTTGAGGAGCGCTGTCATGTTGGGCTGGATTTGAAGGTACTGAGGCTTCTACCAGAGGGGACTGTCAGAAAAGGTGATGTCCAGGGTAAGAGGGGTCGGCTGTCATTTTGCCAGCGCTCTTCCTCGCCCGGCTGGCGTAGATCTCTTGTGTTTTAGTGTGTACAGTCCAGCAGACACAGATTGAGCAATTGCCACACACGTCCTGTTCCCTATAAATTTAAATGGAAGTATGCAGGCCCTGGTCTTCCCAGAAATATCATTTTCTTATGCAGATCTGTTTCCCATGGCATCAGATAAAGTGTTGCTTCTCCACTATTGAATGACAATTAGTGGCATTTTAGTCAGAACCTCTGATGCAACACTAGACTCAAAGGACAGCATTCAGTAGACTTGTGCCGGCCTGCCGGTGCATTAGCGTAAGTGAAACAGAAACAACATGTGCTCTTCGGGTCTGACCACACGGCCGACGAACCGCAATAATGAATATGGTAGAGCGATGGTAGTGCGAACAGAGGACAAGCAAGCGTATTATTCAACTCTGATATCCCTGTGCTATAAATGGGAGACAGGAAATATGAAGCAAATGTTTTCCCTGGAAGCTCCAGCAGCAGGTCTAGATTACAGATATGTGTTTAGTAAGTACACTACCTCTGATAAGGCCTGAGCGGTTTGTTTTTTTCATTTACAGTACTGTAGAAAGGGTTTTAGGTCAATTATTTTAAATTTTGTATGTCTGTAGAAGCTCCAGATCCCATTCAACCAGAGGCAGATGAACAGAAATCCAGTAAAAAGGAACAAGATTTTCTCATTCTGAAGAAAAATGTTGAGATCTTGTGATAGCAATCATAGCAAATTACCTCAGTAGAGTAGAGCTGGGCAATATGACGATATTTTATTGTATCGTGATACATTTTGTTATGGTGATAACAATGGAGGAGACTGTTAGTGCGTAATAAGCACTGATCAGCTGCAGGTTTCATTACTTACAGTGTAATGAGACTGGGTTAATTAGATGAAGAGCAGCAGATGTTGAGTATAAATCACTGTGTTCAGTACAGGAGAGGATCTGAATAGCAGTTTGTAAGAATCTGTCGCTATGTATTGTGATAAATGTCACGAAAGTATTGCGAGAAAAAAGTCTTTAAATATCGTGATATAGAACCATATTCTACCATATCGTCCAGCTCCCCTCAGAGCCATATAAATGGATGCTCAAACAAACAGAACTCAGGCCACCTGTGGAGGTGGTCTCAGTATGGTTAATCTGTGGTTTGCACTGATTTGATTGATTTGAGCATTGTGAAAGAAACATGGCCTTATCCGCTTCGTGTTTTGCATTATGGTTAAAGAACCTCAAGACTTACTGTACAAACTGCACCCCCACAGTCTTCAAGAGCTTAGCAGATAAAAACAAGCTCCTCAGGAGAACGGCTGCCCACAGGTTTGTGTAATCTCGCAAATGCAGCTCATCACTGAAGTGTTACGCCCCATGATAGCCCAGCTATTAGGCTGATTATTTTGATTAAAGGGTGATGCGAGGCACACCGGCACTCCACCACAGTAATGCACAACCTGAAGTGGTTGCTGCTTTTATAAAACAGCGACAAATAATACAAATAAAAATGGTTAAAAACTTTTATTTTTATTTTTATTATATGTTAAGGAGCTTGTTGGCACTATTGGAAGTACTTTATCAAGGCTTTTAACCTGGCATAGCAAATCAGATCTGTTATATGATCAACATGAACAACTCTAGCCATAATGAAGTTTTTCCTAGATGGGGTCTGAGGTCTAAAGAAGGTGTGGTGTGAGCGTAAAGAGGTCTGAGTGTAATGTCTCCCTCTGCTGGCCGCGGTGAGGAGCCCCTGCATAAGAGCTGGGTTCTGCCCCTCAGCTGAGGATCAGCTCAAAGCCCAAAGGTGCAGGTGATCACTGGACTAATTGGGACTCCACTTAAGCTCCCCTGTTTTGTGAGCCTCCTAATCTTGTGATGCTCATTTGATGAATTTGGTTTCTGACACTCTGCTTGTTTTTGCTACTGGAGTATGGATTTTGCCCAATGTACGCTATATTACCAAAAGTATTCACACACCCATCCAAATCATTGACCACAGGTGTATAAAATCAAGCACCTAGGCATGCAGACTGCTTCTACATACATTTGTGAAAGAATGGGTCACTCTCAGGAGCTCAGTGAATTCCAGCGTGGTTCAGTCATGAAAGTTCCTTGCTACTAAATTCCCCAAAGTCAGCTGTCAGTGGTATTATAACAAAGTGGAAGTGATTGGGAACGACAGCTACTCTGCCACCAAGTGGTCGGCCACATAAAATGACAGCGGGGTCAGAAGTCTTGACTCTGTGGTTGGTGTGGTGCAACAGATAACACCACTATCTGTCTGTGAGCTACCACACCATGTGGGAGATGGAGGGTTCGATTCCCAGTCTGGGTGACTGTGCTGCGCTACACTAATAAGAGTCCTTGGGCAAGACTCCTAAGCAGTGAGGTGGTTTTCTGGAGTGATGAATCACGCTTCTCAGATGGCAGAGTCTGAGTTTGCTGGAACTAAAACTGAATCCCTTTTAGAGTTTACTTACAGTGTGTACACAAACAGCCAAAACTGAGTTCAAGCTGCCTTTGACAAAGCCTGACTAAACTAACTAGCACAGCACTGTGTAAATGTTTTAGTCCCCTGTGACAAATTAGAGTGAAGAGCTGCTTATCTGGGCCATAAGTGTTTACCTCCTCAGTAAAACACTGATATTAGAATAAACACTAATATTAACACTCCTGCAAAAAGTTGTGGTGGTTCTCCATCACTGTGTTCATCATTAGAACATCTCCAAAGTTCTCCTCTCTCATGGAGTCTAGTATTATTTAGAGTTCTCCTCAGATAAACACCTGGTTTGATGGTAAATCAGGGCTTAATGATGGTAAATTAGTTGCAGCTGCTGCTGCAATACCTCACTACCTTCTTCAGAATGAGAAGCTCTTGTTTCTCCTTTTTACTGGATTTATGTTCACCTGCTTTAACTGTTCTGATGAGATCTAGAGCTTCTACTGTTAAAACTCTCTTATTGCTGAGAGACAGGGTTTAGACTAATGGGATTAGGGGTCTAAAACCTCAGAACAGTGCTGTGTATTTTATAACCTTTTCCTATTATGTGTATGTGCACTAACAATACAGTTGAATTGAACGTTTATCAAAGTACCATGATACTCTGTTTTGCAATACTATGTTGATTCTCAAAAACACTTGATTCTTAATCATTGATTTAATAATTGATTATGAATAGTTTACATTTAAAGATTAGTGGCGGACAGTGGTTCATTTTGAGTTGTGTTTAAACCCTGGCCACTAGATGGCAGTATTTTATTCTGTATTTTGATATCACTGTTCTGATTAGATAAAAAGTCAGCTTTTTTCTCTTATTATTAAAACAAATACATATCATCTTGCTTACAGTATCGGAATAAACTGAATCTTAACCCCGTATCATGATACATATCATCTTCACATATACATATATACATATACACAGCCCTAGGTCATACACTGTCATGCAGTTTCTCGATCCCCTTTCATATCAACCAGCACTGGGTGGTTTCTGCGGGTGGCACTGATGCGGGTATGAGTGTATCAGGCACTGCAGCGGTGCCTGGTTTTTACACACATTAGTGTTACTGGTAGAGGGGGGGAGTGATACGCTCACTAATAATAATAACAACAAGGCAGGAGTGGCTCTGTGGTCAGAAACTGGTCTAAAACTGGCCGGCTAACACATGTTCCAGCCTATCGTCACTAATGGTCTCTGAATGGGGCTTGGAAGTGTTGCCAAAGTGGTGGTGTGTGCATGTCCGCATGCATTCAGGAAAACAGCTCTCACAGCCACAGTGACTCAAGCATTCAGTTTCGTGTAATGTGTGGGTGAGTGGACGAGTGTCTGTGGAACAAGGCGTGACGTGATTTTTATCTCTGTAATGCTGTTAGCACTGAGGGCAGTGTGTTCATCATCAGCAATAAGAACTTCATTAGCAAATGGCTCTGTTTCTTCCTGCCAGCACTGTTATAAAAAAATACACTTCATGGACAAAAGTATTGGGACACCTGCTCATTCATAATTTCTTCCAAAATCAAGGGTATGAAAAATAGTTGATGCTGCCTTTGTTGGAGTAACTGTCTCTACTATCCAGGGAAGAAGAAGGGTTTCTACTGGAGGATTCTGGAGGAGCATTGCTGTGAGGATTGGACTGCATTCAGCCAGAAGAGTGTCAGTGAGGTCAGGATGTTGGATGATGATTACCAACCCATCTCATCATCCCCAATTTCCTAACTCATCCCAAAAGTACTGTGGTGGAATTCTCTAAATAAACAGAAATCAGTCAGATCACAGAGTCACAATTAATGCTTCAAAGTAATATATTTATTGAAAAGCTTTCGGATGGGGAGAAGCTCCTGGCAAATACCCAGGGATCTCCGAAGGTTGACCAAGTTACAAAAGGTTATATATCTCCTCAATGGGGTGTTGTCACTTTCCATTGGTTCACAGAAGACAAAAAAGTTACAGCGCATTGGTTACATCTAAATGTGATATGAATAAACAAAAGGGTGTTAACATACGTGCATAATTAATGAAGAGAAAGGAAGCTCAAATATGGTTTTTAGAAGCCCCTCACACCTGGAGATACCCAAATGAGTTGGTATGCAACTTCGAGGTCACTTGAACAATAACTCCCTGTGTTCAGCATAGGGAAAACAGATAAGGCCTACACTTAGGACCGGAGGAGTAGCTAGATTGTTCCACCCCGGGCGAAGGGGAGTAACTGATTTGTGGTCTCACTTCATATGGAGCAGTAAAAGTTCACCCGAACATTATGATTAAGTACCTGCATCTATTAGTATGTTAGTCTGGATATAATATACTAAGAGAATGAAGCTAATGGATTACATATGGTATATGTGTGAGATAATAATCATCTGACTATGTACTACTCTGATCTCGTGACCACAGTACTGGATGGAGCTCCACCATCCATCATTTGAAGTCAACCCACGGAAAGCTGCAGGACCAGACAACAGCCCCGGCAGAGTGCTCAGAGAGTGTGCAGACCAGTTGACAGATGTTCTCACGGACATCTTCAACGTCTCCCTGTGCAGCTCCACTGTCTCAACGTGCCTCAAGACCACCACCATCGGATCCTGGACTTCCTGACAGGGAGGCCCCAGTTAGTCCGGTTCGGGGACAGCAGCTCCAGCACCATCACAATGAACACTGGGGCACCCCAAGGCAGTGTACTGAGTCCTCTGCTGTTCACCCTGCTGACTCATGTGTTGCGAAACACAGTTCTAACAGCATCATAAAGTTCGCCAATGATACAACTGTGCTGGGTCTCATCAGCAAAGGCGACGAGTCAGCATACAGAGAGGAGGTGCAGCAGCTGACAGACTGGTGTACAGTCAACAACCTTAACTGGAATGTAGAGAAGACCAAGGAAATCTCCTCTGTGGAGATTGTTAAGAGCACCAAGTTCCTTGGTGTCCACTTAGCAGAGAACCTCACCTGGTCCCTGAACACCAGCTCTACAGTCAAGAAAGCCCAGCAGCATCTCTACTTCCCCCGGAAGCTGAGAAAGGCCCATCTCCCTCCACCCCGTCTTCTATAGAGGGACCATAGAGAGCATCCTAAGCAGCTGCATCACTGCTTGGTTTGGGACCTGCACAGCCTCTGACCGAAAGGCCCTCCAACGCATTGTAAGGACAGCTGAGAGGATCATCGGAGTCTCTCTCCCCTCCATCATGGACATTTACACTGCCCGCTGCATCCGCAAAGCAACCAGCATTGTGGATGACTCCACCCACCCTTCACACAGACTGTTCTCCCTCCTGCCATCAGGAAGAAGGTACCGCAGCATCCGGTCCAACACGACCAGACTCTGCAACAGCTTCTTCCCCCAAGCCATCAGACTTCTCAACTCAACTCAACTTCTGAACTGATGTCTTTTCTGTCACATGCACTCGTTGTTTCGTTTCACTGTGTACTCTGTATGTAGTTGAAATGACAATAAAACCCACTTGACTTGACTTCCAGAGAACACAGTTCTTCCACAGCTCAATACTGGAGGGCTTTATACCCCTCTAGCCCACACCTGGCATTAGACAGCATGATACCAATGTTTTTTTTTTTTTATAGGTTCATGTTTATTAGAGTCCTATTCTATTGCCAGTACTTCTCTACAGGGATTAGAAAAGGTGTGTGTGTCTGTGTGCATTTGCACATCTTTGTCAGCAGTGGGTGCACCTTAAATGAGCTGAATGCATTCGTTAAAAGGGGTGTCCACAAACATTAGGACATATAGTTTACAAATGAATGCATCAATCTTCATTGCACAGCTGAAATGGTTTAACTACACCCAAAATGCGCTGTGCAATACGTTAGCACGGCTTTTAGGCCCTGCTTATAAAGAAATCAATACCCCATTATCTGGGAGGGACCGGGGGACATTTATCTGGCCAGTAGAACTTTAAATGTTTCCAGTTCTTCTGCAAGATCCGTCCGCATATCCCTCAGCTGGGTTATCAAAACAGTCCTTTTCCTCCCTCATTTTGCTTTAAGGAGTTCCATCTGGCGGGTGCTGCTACAGAAAGAAAATAAGCTAATGGTACAGTACTGTCATAGTACCATCACATCATACCAGTACCGGGTCCTTCACTCTTTTTAATAAGTCAAGAAAATGGTTGTACATGAAACCACAACAACTCAAAGAAGCTTTGGATGCTTAAAAGGCTTTTAGCTTGGTTAAAGGCTTCTTCAGATTGGTGATATTTTAAAAAAATAAAAGATATAGCCTTAAAAATAGTTAAAGTCAAAGATCTGCTTAGGTTTAGAGTGTAGTGTTTTCTGGAAGGCTCAAAATTGGCATGTCACCCTTGTGTTTGGGGGCGGAGTTTTTGTTAGACAGTGCAATGACGGAGCAAAGCATTTCCATGGAAGTGCTCAGAGTTAAAGAGAAACTCACTCCCATTACACAATTCACATCCTCAGTCGGAGAAATGCAATCGCCAGGGTTTGATACCAGCTATCCTGCTGTTAGCCCTCCATTAGACTTGGTTTCTCCAGCTTGAAAACATCTAGAACATCTACACAGGTAGGCTTTTTTTGTACCTAGCTGGCTAAAGAGGAAAAGAGCCCTCTGCTTGACAGGAAATATCTAAAAAAGGAAATGCCTGCTTTATTAAGCAGTGGCATCTATACAGGGCTTCATTAATGCTGGCTAATAGTGTTTCACTGTGTTTCACCATTTCACACACTTCTTTGCTAACTTTAAGTGAAGATTTTGAGACTTGCTCTTATTTATAGGGGGATTCATACCTATTTGGCAGCGATGTCTGTGATCATTCCAATGTTGAAGCTGATCCTCATTGGTTTAGCCCTCTCACAGTCCTATGGTAAGTTCTATGCTCTTACTGTGGTTCTTAATAGGGGCGTAACAATCAGCTTATTTTGCCCCCTGATCCAGTTGATATCCGTTCCAATCTTAGTGCTTGCATAAATAAATAATCCAGCCCCTGGTTAAAAAACAGAGAAAGGCGAGTGGTTCTGCGGTTCTCCGGCTGGTAAAACAGAGCGTTTCAGTGAGAGTTTTATAAAAGGTCAGATATTATGGTCTGTTTTCAGGTTCCACTGCAAAATAACACCACACTGCAGAACCTCAACTCCTTTATTTACTTTTTGGGAATAATGTCTGTTAATGGCACCAAGAAGATTCCTCTGAACTGAATTGGGATTAAAATAGCCAATACCTGATCCATTAAAATTGGCCTGGATCAGCCCTGAGTGGGACATCCCTAATTCTAATTACTGTAATCAAGTGTAATTGGGTGTAAATCTTCAAATGCAGATTGAGACACAGTAATGATAAAGTCTTGTCATAGAAAGTCAATGTACTCGACTTGGCTAAGAAGGGGATCCCTGGCAAAACAAATGTTTATGTTATGCATATTTTACTGGTTAAGATGTAAACAGTGGTTTGTGGTGGTTTGAGGTGAAATGCCATGTTTTAGTCTTCAGTGCCTCTAAAAGTTCCTTCTCAAAGGCTTACTGCCTGAAATGATTAGGAATATGTTGCCTAGAGTCTAAGGTGTTGTTTATGTCAGGTCTGAGATGAAGTTTTGGTAGAAAACACTGGTGGATAACACTGAATTGCTTATGTTATCATATCAGCAGTGTAGTAATGGAGGAACACTGTAAAAGCTGTGGAACACACTCTCAGTCCAAGTGGAGGAAATCGCTTCTAAGTTTGGTCAACAATCTATACTGAGTTGGGCTTTAAAAACATCAGTACATGAGCTGCAGCTGAAACTGATTAAATACTGTATAAAATATTGAGTCTGTGGCTCCGCCCCTCAATCTGTTTAATGTTTATTCTGGTCTACAGGTTAGAGAACGCATCCTTCCCTAAATCGCATAAAGTTTCCAGACTTGGAGGCTTATGACAATAGAGCGCTGAGCCCTTGCTGGGATTTCAACTGATGACCTTCACACATTTGTTGAGCAGCAGTTAGACCGTAGGGCCGGCCTAGAATTGTGTCATTACACAAAATTAAATTGACCTTCCCTTCTTTTTTCATTGGCTTCACAGCTCTGGAGTGGCGCAACTGCCTGCTTGTGTAGAGGCGGGAGGTCATAGGTTCAAATCCCATCAACTTTTCAGCCTCCATGGTCAGGAATCTAAGAATAGTAAGGCCTCCACTCATCATCATGACTGCATGCTGTTATGGGAGTTGTTTTGTTCTGACCTGTTTCAGAGCCCACAGTACGAGATCTGGAATGCTTCAATGATTACGACAAGGAGATGGTCTGCCAAATAAAATACAAGACTTCTTGCTGCGAATATGAGTTAAAGATACAAAACAAGATGTGAGTTCGTCCTGTCAGCTCTCATTTAGTGCAACCAAACAAATTGTTAAAAAAAATGATTAATTCTCTTGTTCTTTACTGTTTTTCAGATGCAATTTCACGCAGTGCAATTTTTCCTGCGAATGCAAACTCCATATTCCAACAGGTTTCGTCCTGAAACAGGATTTTAAGGCTGTCCTGTGGAGAGGGGGAAAGCATCTGTTCAATAAAGACATCAATATTGAACAAAGCAGTAAGTGGCTCTGCAAAGTTCAGTCTTCTTCCCCTGTTACAGAATAAGATTACTTGCTGGTGATGCATCATTCACTCATCATTTCAATGGTCATATCCCTACGATCTATGACCACCAGCCCTGAATTAAATAATGCCATCAAACAGTTAATTATCACAGGTTATGGAAAATCAGGATATTATTTTTCGGACTCCTTTATTTTAAGCAGTAAATGTCATGTGAGTTATAGTATTAGGAATAAAATATCAAGGTATATATTCACACAGTCATATCAGAACATTATGACCACATCCCTAACAATTGGAATAACCACCCTTGGCTAGGATGACACGGACTGCATTAGGTGATGGAAGGTGTTCCCTATAGAGGTAAACTGCTCCACAGTGGCCCAGTGTCGACTGCTGTGTACCACTCACCGGAGTTGTCACCCCCCTCTGGCATCAATGACCCGTGGGGGACCATGTTGTGCTGTTAGAAGGCACTCGAAGTCCATTCTCAGTACATCTTCACTACGGTGGCTCTACACTGTTAGAGGTATAAGTTCCTCAATGAACTTTAAGGGGTATATCAATTGAAACTGTGAAGGAACCTCATCAGGTGCCTCATCACCTCATCAATTAAAGAACCTCCAAATGTTCCTCAGGGAACTTTTACTTTTAACATAGAACACGGTTTCTGAGACGCGGAATTGTTCGCCTAGTATTCTATTGTCATGACCTTTTGGATATCAATGAAATTGCATGCTTTGCTCATAATGATGGTTTTGCACTTGGTTGCAGCTGACGGGTGTGCTCGCTTATTTAAACGTGCAGCAACCCGGCAAACATGGTAACATTGTGACATAGTTGTGGCAACCTATTGTTTTGGTGCATTCTATTGATCAGAAAATACAGTATATTGGAACATGATTGTAATTTTGGAAAGATGTCAAAAAGTAGCCTTATGACCAAGAGGAAATGCTACCAAATAATGAGGTTGAGAAAATGTAAACAGTGCAACCCTTGGATAACATTGTAGCAACATTGTAAGAAATTAGATAACAGAGCATCCATGTCTCTCAGTGGCCGGACAAGCACAGAAAATCCTCACCTCACCTCACCAACTGTTAAACATGGTGGTGGTAGTGTGATGATATGGAGCTGTTTTAGGAAATGGTTGAGATGTCATATTGGACAGAACCATTTCTATAACAGAAAATCCTACAAGAGAATAAACGCTGATCACATTTCTGGAATGAAGCTCAGGTACAGCTGGGTCATGCAGCAAGACAATGACCGAAGCACAAGACCAAGTCCACCTCTGAATGATTCTTAAGAAACAAAAATTGTTGTTGGAGTGGCCGAGTAAAGGCCTAACCTCCTGAATGTAGCTGAGATGCTGTGGCAGTGTGGTGAAAGTATTTGGTTGCAAATGCTGTCAAAAGTGTCACACCCAATTACTAATTTCCACATGGGTGATATAGGTGTTGCAAAAGCTTCAATAACGGAAATGATTATTTAAAACTCATGTTTTGTGTTTCCTCATATTCTCCTTCCTCTTATTATATTTGAGGATCTGAAACAGTTTACTGCCACAAATATGCAAAAATAAATGAAATAGGAGAAGGAGGTGTGAATATTGGGTCTTTTACCCAATATTTCACATCAGAACTTTCACACCTCCTTCTCCTATTTCATTTATTTTTGCATATTTGCTGATTTAATTTGCTGAGCATTTCTGAGGTCACATTTGTGACCATTGCACCATGTGAACTATTTTGTTTCCAAGCTAATTATTAGATTATTTTGCCCCGATCTGTTCCAAGTCTCTATTAATGCTAAGTATCAGATGATACTAATCTGATCTGATCTTAGTGTTTGTATAAATAAATAATCCAGCCCCTCAGTTTAGATCAGACGAGCTGCTGAATAATTGGTTCAGGTAAATCTCTTTATTTTCAGGATCAGTTTCTATAATCAGAGATTCTACTTTTCTTAAAATGATCTTTTATAGTGTTTAATATATTATAATCCAGTCTGACTCTTCTCCCTGACCAATCAGCTCCCAGCTCCTTTACAACACTGCAGTCTGATCACTTCCTGAGTGTGTGTGTATGAGTGTGTGTAGTGGTACACACTCTGGACTGGTATCTGTGGTTGTTGGTCTACTGGTGTGTAATAACTGGTTTATAGTGGGTGAATGTGCTGTGTGTGTGATTTGGGTTTCTATAGTGTGTGTGTTAGTATTAGTGTTAGCCTCCACACGGTTCTGATTGGGTTCTTCAGTGCTCGTTTATAAACAGAGCAAGGCCATCCCGGTTCTCCGGTTCTCCCGCTGGTAAAACAGAGCGTTTCAGTGAGAGTTTTATATAGAGTCAGATATTATGGTCTGTTTTCAGGTTCCACTGTAAAATAGTTCCACACTGCAGAACCTCAATTCCTTTATTTACCTTCTGAGAACGTCCACACTGCTGCTGCAGTTGGCAGGAAGTAATGTCCGCTAATTGCGCCTTGAGGACACCAGATGGCGCTCTGAACGCTGTGGCTAAAACAGAGATTTAGAACTGGATTGTGATTAAAATAGCCGATACCCGATCCAGTGAAATATGCCTGGATCAGATCAGAAAATCCCAAATATTTTATTTTTCATTGATCAACTGAATGATTGTCTTTTAAAACTCAGCATATAGTAAGAACTTTGTGGGATTCTTTTGCATGTTGAATCCAGTGTTTTTCCAGTACCTGTATTAAGCAAATGTACAATTTTTGTATGATGGTATACCTAGAACAAGTATACCGCTGCAACCCTACTTAGCAGTGGTGGCTCAGCAGTTAGAGCGCCAGGCTATAGATGTCAGGCTTGTGCCAGGGACTATACCCATGCTCGGCAAGCTGCCACTGTTGGGCCCTTGAACAAGGCCCTTCACCCTCCGGGCACATGTGCTCACTGTCTACTGTGTGTATTTTACTGGTGTGTATGCGTATGTGTGTTCACTACACTAATGGGATAAAAGCGGCAGCCAAATTTCATCTGTGTCCATCACAAATGGTAAATATGGATGTGCTGTCTTGTCTTGTTACCATCTTTTTGAAGATATTAGACTCTTAACCTAACCCTTCACTCCTGTGGAATTGTTAAAGCTGTCATGTGCCATTTCTGCTGTTTGCCACCCCCCCCCCCCTTATCAGCTTTGTCCTAGAAAGGTCTGAGAATGGTATATTTAAGCAGTAGTGGAAACCATGTATAATGCAAGTGCCTAACTTATGTATGTTTTCTATTCAATACAGTTAAACCCAAGCGGCCGACCATTGTATCAGTTAAACAGACAAAGCATGGCAACTTTCTGATTACCTGGAATACCCACTATACGGACCCACTATACACAGTATTTATTGAAAGCTTGACCATGGAGCTCAATTACAGGGACAAAAGAGGGATTCACAATGTAAGCATGACGGACACAAACATACAACACAGACAACGCTGGTTATAAGCAGCGTAAATAAGCATAAATTCCTCCAAATCTTTCATCCACGCAGGAGCCGATACTTTTGGAAAAGGGCCGGACTGAGTATGAGCTTGTGGGAAGAAATCTTCAGCCTAATTCTGAGTATGTTGTGACGGCGAGAGTGAGCTCCGACTACAACAACAACTCAAGATTCAGCGACTATAGTGAACCCTATGAGTTCAGCACACGTACGCCTTGTTCATTTTCTTAAGTCTGTCATTAAAATCATGAATTATTAAATGATGCCAGTGTACTTATCTGGACTTTCCGTCTCTGTGCCGCAGCTTCGTCCCTGCAGAACATTCTTATAATAATAATTCCCATCTCCTGTGCCATACTCGTCCTCTTCATATCCACCGCATTCTGCTGCTACCTCAGGTAAGACCACTTCTTAATATATATTTTTGTACATAAACTTTCCCATCATTTGTGTGTTACAATATACATTGTATGTCCAAATGTTTGTGGTCACACCTTCTAATGAATTGCTGCTGACACAGGTGTCACAAACAGCTTGTCTTATGGGCTATAATGCCAGGTGTGGGCTAGAGGGGTATAAAGCCACCCCCAGCAGCATTGAGCTGTGGAGCAGTGGAAGAATTGTGTTCTCTGGAATGATGGTTGTGTTCCATCCAATACGTTTGGGATGAACTGGGGAGTTGAGTATGGTGAGGTGAATGCAATCAAATCCTCACAGCAGTGCTGCTCCAAAACCTAGTAGAAAGCCTTCTTCCTGCTAGTAGAAAGCAGGATAAGCTCTTTTTTAATACCCTTTTTCAGGTTTCAGAGGAATCCATGAATAAGCAGGTGTCCAAATACTTTTGACAATACTTTCCATATAGGTGTCTATCTTTATTTTGTGAGACATTTGTGTCGATGGTTGGTTTTAATTGTTTGGCTAAACTGAAACGGTGGGCTTCCAATTGGCACAACCGTCCAATCCTTTTCTGGCATCTCTTACTCCTGAGCTCCCCCTACAGTTGGGTAGTGTAATTTACACCAGCTCTACATTTCTGGACAAGCTGAGAGATACAGAAGCGTGAAATATACTATATAAGGCTGTGTTTAAGTGATGGGGGAGTTCTAATTAGTGTATGGGGACTGGAAATGGGGGAATTGGGGGGGGTGCATCCTGTATATGACAATATATGGTAATATGGGTAAAGACTGTAAGAGAGGGGGGAGAATTTAGAGAACTTCAGGCTGGAGTTCAGGTGGCTTCTACTTTGTGGTAGAAAGCCAGACCCCTCCGATAAGTGGAACTAGGACTGAGCAATATAGCAGAGGTGAAGGGACGTGACGGGGTGGTGGTGGGTCACATGATTGGGCGGAGGAGGGATGCTCCTTCAGGCCTTTCATTACTTCATAACTCCACTTGTTTATTTATTACAGATTGAAGAGAGAACTGTGGGATAAACTTCCAACTCCGAAAATAGCTTCTAGTTTTAAAACGCAGGTAATTGATTGAATTGATTCTCCTGGCTGGGATTTGTTCTTACATGTTATTCAGAATCTGATTTAAGGATTTGTTTCTGTTACTGTTTATCAGATCCCCATCTTGCCTCCCTTTGAAAATGAGTTCTCACCCATCTATCTGGAAAATTCTACGCTGGACCAGATTGAGAACAAGCCTTGGTAATGTCTTGTTTCATTTGCCTAAAATCTAGTGTTAGAGAATGTTTTAGCTTGTAGTGGTAGGTACTATCTGCACCTCACCGACTCCCCCTAGCACTAGCAATGCCCCCGACACTAGCAATGCGGCCTTGCCAGGCAGCAAAAGAAAGCATCGGGTCCCCAGCTACCAGCTACCAGACGACTGTGCCAGCCAACATCGCTTTAAGAGTGATGACGGGAGAGGGTGGCCAATCGTGCTCTCCTGGACTTCGGCTGCTGATGACAGTGAAGTGGCATGGCTCGGGATTTGGGAACTCGAGACCCCTGGGCCATAGTGGTAACACATTAAAGATGCCTGAGCCACTCAGAGCCCCCTGACTCTGATATTATTGATTAACATAAAGCACATTTTTCTCATCAGTCTCCACTTATACGATTAAGTAGCAGTAGTGACTCTGTCCTACTGCGGTTTGGATGGAAATATCTGTGTAAAAAATAACGGACTTTCCAATATACACAATCAATGACATCACACAGCTCCTGGAATAGGTGCTTAGTTGTATTCTTGGACATTTAGTGCATTGGACATATATGGATAGTCGTTCACATTAAATCAGTCATTTATTCCTCGGACAAGCATAGCTATAGAGTTGAGCGTGATGCACATCCTGCTGATTCAATCGGCCACAGTCAGACTTCTTTCCAAATAAAGGCGCCTATCCTGGGTACAGGATATGAGCAACCCTCTTCTTTTTCAACCAGAACTGAAATGGAATAAGAGTAGTATTGTGTGGTTGTCATGTGTGCAAACAGGAACCTCAGCACCTTCAGTGGTGGCCTAACGATAAGAGCTAAAAATATGTCTATATATATATATATGAATTTGAATTTAACCCTGAGCAAGTTCACTCCAAAGGGTGCTGCAAAGGGTTCTTTGAGAAGATTAGGGGTTGTTTTGGTAAATGTAAATTAAAACTTTATGAAACCAAATGTGGTTCTTTTGTGGCGTCACTCAAATAACCATTTAGAACATCTTTAATTTAATAACTATTTTTAAGAGCATATATACTTGCAGAGCTCAGAAGCTCAAAAGCTTTAAGCGCAAACTAAAAATCGATTTATTCAGTCTGGCTTTGAAGTAGTATTTTCAATAAACTTTCTCTTAGTTGTAATATCCATTCTTATATACTTTGATTTGTATTTTATCTGTTTTTATTTTCTGAAATATTTTGTTTTTTTCTACTATTTTATTATTATGTATTACTTTGTTTGCTTTTGTTTTATTATTTAACTTGAATTATTATTTTTTAATGCTTTCTCTTAATCCTATCCTTATTTCGTTAATCACTTGTGAAGCACCTTGAATTTAAATTTTATTTTTATTAAAGGTGCTATATAAATAAAGTTTAATTGATTGATTGAGAGGTTAAAATCAAACATGGTTTAATGGTATGGAATAAAACTGTTAAAAAATATAGACATAGACTTTAGGCCACCAGTGAGGCCCTGAGGTTCCTACAAAAGTTAAAATCTAGTTCATCTCACCTTTGTAAATCATGAAATTGTAAAATATATTTGATCAACTTTATTGATTGAAACATGCCTTCAATTTGAGGTCCTCCAAACAAGATGAGCATTTGATAAAAGCCTTATCAATACCCCTTTGTTCTTTTACCAGCAGGATATCATCATCATCTTCCCAGGCTGATGTCAGCAATGAACGCCACCACCGCCAGAGTCTTGGAACTGGATCATCTCCAGTGCAACATTCCCAGATACACCCTGGCAGTGAGCGCCAAAATGAAGTCACTGTAAATGCTCTTGTAAACAACCTACAAACATCAATGGTCTACAACACGCTTGAACATCTGAAGTCATCCCAACCCACAGCCGCCTCCAGTTCTGGAACTGAGAAGGTCTCTCGGAAATCTGGGAGTAGCACTGGTTTGCTGTCCTGCAGCAACAACACCTATTTTTGTTCAGCTTCAAATGGCTCCTCCTTGTGGACCCAGAGTGAGGATTCGTTCCATACGTCAACAAACCTTGCCCCTCCACAAGTGTCCAACAAAATGACTACAAATCTCAACACAACTAATTTAACAACAATGAATACTGATTTCCAGCAGGAATCTGGGAACACCCCTGGCTCGTTCTTCAGTGTTCACTTTCTGGGCCAGATTACACCCCTAGCCTCTAGGAAGAGCGAGAATTCATTCCCTGCGATAACAACTGACTTTGAGTACGGCCCGTGTGTTGGCTGTTCAGAGCCTGCAGATGCTAGCCAGGCTCAGTCCACACACTCCAGCAGCGAGACTGTTGTGGTTCCTGGATATCAGAGCACGGATGAGCTCCTTGACCATGAAAACAAACCAGAAGCTGATGCCTCTGTGAAACAGGCACTTATCAGCCGTCACGATGATGCTAATTCGATCGTGGCAAAGCCTGTTTGCTTCAAGAATCCAGAGGACGCGTCTTTTCTTGCCAGCGAAAGTGGCGTCATTATCCCAGTCGATGAGGTGTATCAGTCTTTTCCGGGCTTGGAAAAATGCACTGAACTCAAACCCAGCACCTTTGAGGCCGTAACTCAGAAGGAACACCATAACCTGGGCTGCAGCGGCCAGCAGGTGCATGCAAAGTCATTTGAAAGTCTGTGTGGTCCTTCTTTGCATATTTCACCAGGGATTCAAATTGACTGTTCCTATAAAAGGATGTGACCTCATAGCTTAAAGTAATGTTGACATGCACAGAATTTACATATTTGGTTATCAGCGGATCAGGCCTGGCACCAGAGCTAGAAACACAGACATATCTAATAGGAATGGATTAGCACAGTTTATCTAACCTGTGGGGCTGTATTATTTATAGAAACACAAAGATTGGATTGGTATCGTCCAGTAGTCAGCATTAAGGGACGATACCAATCCGATCTGTGTGTTTCTATAAATAATACAGCCCCACAGGTTAGATAAACTGTGCTAATCCACAGCAGTAAAATCACTGTTTTAGTACCAGTTTCTTTAATCAGACTCAATTCTAGTCTGACCACTGACCTGACCACTCAGCTCCCTGCTCTGATCACTTAGTGTAAAGGTGCACGTATTTGTCGTTGTACTATGTACAGCTAAATGTGTCCTCCACATTTAACCCATCTGTGGTAGTGAACACACACCCCCAGAGCAGTGGGCAGCCAACTCCAGCGCCCGGGGAGCAGAGAGGGTAAAGGGCCTTGCTCAAGGGCCCAACAGTGGCAGCTTGCCAAGCCCGGGAATCGAACCCACAACCCCGTTATCGATGCCCCGGCGCTCTAACTGCTGAGCCACCACAGCCCCATAGCCACCGCTGCCCAATGTATGTGCATTAGCATTAGCATTAGCCTCCTCCCCGGTTATTAATGGGCTGATGCACGCTCTGTAACTGCAGCACTGTTTAAGGTGGAATGGAGAGTTAGCGTTAGAGCCAACTTTAGCTTTAGTTTTAGCTGCTAACTGGTAACGTCGCCGCTCTTATCAGTTCAATTAAAGCTCTGTTTAGTTTTCCTCACTGAAATAAGGTCACAGATGAACTCTGTCAAAGGTAGTTGTCCAAAAAGTGAGAAGGTCGCCTGCAGTGGAGGATCATGTGTATTAATGGCACCTAGAGTAGGCCAGATGGCGATCTGCCACCGCAAGGATCCAGAAGGATCGGAAGTGGATCGGAACCTCAAAAGCCGAAACCTGGTCCATTAAAAATGCCTGGATCTGCAGGCCTTTAGAAGGTTCTCCACTCATCCCTCAACCTCATTGTGAAGTCTTTTCTCGAGGGCAAGCTGATGCTCTGTGTATTGCTGAATATATTGTTATATTTGAATTATTTTATTAAATTAAATTAAATGAATGTTTTTTAAATAAATAGTTTTCTATTAATAATAAAACAAATCACATGAATTATGTCACAAATGTCCCGTAGGGCATGACGATTGGTGGGTGGGGCAATTGTCCTAGTAAATGACCCCCTGGTCTAGCCTGCACAGCGTACCATAGGGGACTTAGAAAAAAAAACTAAATTTCCATTTTAACAAAACTGTTCAAATGCTAATCCCAAAAGCTCCCATATAATATATGTCCAAATATTTGTGGACCCCTCTTCCAACGAATCCATTAAGCTACTTTAGGTTGCACCAATTGCTGACACAGATATATGTGCATATATACACACACACACACGTTCCTGTAGAGAAGTACTGCCAATAGAATCAGATCAGATCAGATTACTACTATTACAACTACATGAACCTATTGGCACCATGCTGCTGCCTAATGCCAGCAGTGAGCTAGAGGGGTGTAAAGCCCCCCAGCATTGAGCTGTGGAGCAGTGGAAGAACTGTGTTCTCTGGAATGATGAAAATAATGGAAAGCTGGTGCTATAGACAATACTTTCGGAATGAGTTGGGGAGGATGAGGTGGGGTGGTGATTTGGTGATTATCCAACATCCTGACCTCACTTAATACAATCAATCAAATCCTCAAAGCAGAGCTCCTCCAAAATCTACTACAGAGACAGTTATTCCAGCAAAAGCAGTAGAAACTCGTTTTAATACCCTTGATTTCAGAAGAAACAATGAATGAACAGGTGTCCCAATACTTTTGTCCACACAGCGTAACTCTCTGAGGTGGCTGCCTCCCGCTCTGAGCGTGTGTTATCACTAATGTGTGAGTGTGTGGAGGTTCAGTTCTGGTGTACTGCTGTCTTTCTCATTTCTGTAGAACTGCTACGCCTGCTCCACACGTCATTTGGGTTTTGTTGGTGCTGGCACTCGGCCTTCTCCCCAGCCCTTTGTGAAACAATTATGCAAACAACAGATGAGTTGAGGCTTGTTGTAAGGAGCTACAGAACAGCCTCACCGCTTCACACAGTGCTGTGCGTCATTTAGTGATCATGTAGGAAAATGTTATCCCGCTCTAATCAGGTAATTTCACCTCATGCCATTAAGGGTCAAGGGGCAGGAGATAAGCTTACCTTCAGTTTCACCTCAGTTCAAATAAACATGAAGAGACTAGAGTCTGATCACAGTCCATCAGACTTGTCAGACTGTTCTGCAGTAATACTCTTATGATAGGCATCAATTTACAAGTACTAGTAGCTCAGAGATCTGCTTAAATTCGCCTGGCAACTCTGACAAGTACACTACATGTCCAAATGTTTGTGGACACCCCTTCTAATGAATGCATTCAGCTACTTTTCCTTCTAAGTCGCACCCATTGCTGCTGACACAGATGTGCAAATGTACATACACAGCTTATCTAATGCCTGTAGAGAAGTACTGCCAATAGAATAGGACTCTCTGGAGCAGCATGGCACCAGGCATGTCTAATACCAGGCGTGGGCTAGAGGGGTATAAAGCCCCCCTGCATCATTCTCTAGAATGATGGTTGATGCTCCATCCAGTGCTTTTGGGATGAGCTGGGAAATTGGGTATGATAAGGTCATCAAACATCCTGACCTTGCTAACACTCTTATTGCTGAACGCAATCAAATCCTCACAGCAATGCACGTCCAAAATCTAGTAGAAAGCCTTCTTCTCTGGACAGTGGAGACAGTTACTCCAACAAAAGCAGGATAAGCTATTTTCTGATACCCTTGATTGCTTCAGAAGACACAATGCATGAGCAGGTGTCCCAATACTTTTGTCCAGGCCTTCATTGCAGAGAGGAGTCTGTTTATTACCAATCATGCTAAACAATCCCACAAATTAAATATTTTTGAACTATAACTGTGGAATTCTTTGCTGTGTGCTTATTTAAACAGGCTTCTCTTTGTTTACGCCAAGGAAATGCCAGTTGTCGATTTTACATTATAGACTGAGGCAAAGTTAAAGGTTAACTGTGTGGGTCAAGGGAGGTCCTGGGAAAATGAGGATAAGACGTAAGTATAGACCACTGTACTCAGCGTCAAGCCCATATATGGCACCCCAGCTCTAAGCTTGATTTTCAATGGCAAAAATAAATATGTTCTGAATTATGAGGTCATTTAAGAGTCATAAATAATGATGATAATAATAATAATAATAGAAATAATAATAAAAATAATAATAATATGGCTACATGCATGCTAA
This sequence comes from Salminus brasiliensis, assembly GCF_030463535.1. Taxonomy (NCBI): domain Eukaryota; kingdom Metazoa; phylum Chordata; class Actinopteri; order Characiformes; family Bryconidae; genus Salminus; species Salminus brasiliensis. The sequence goes on along the minus strand of NC_132880.1, from coordinate 46,987,358 downwards.
TGCTGCGGTGCATTAGCATGTATGTAGCCATATTATTATTATTATTATTATTATCATCATCATCATCATCAGTAAGCTACACCAAGGCTTAAAGCCGTCGCATCACTGTACGGTTTGTCGTCCCTCTTCAAGGCTGACCACAGAAAGATTAGAGCAACACCAGCTGGCATTTTGACCTTAAAATAGCAGCGTCTACTGCAGTTAGAGGAACTGCCTCTACTGTCCAGGGAAGACGACTTCCTACTAGATTTTGGAGAAGCATTGTGAGGATTTGATTGCATTTAGCGTCAAGAGCGTTAGTCAGGTCAGGATGTCGGATGATCTCCTTGGATGGAGCAGCATCCATTACTCCAGAGAGCACAGTTTATCCACTCCATAGCTCAATGCTGGGGGGCTTTATAGCTACCCCTCTGCTAGCCCACACCTGGCATTATTAGGCAGCATGGGGCCAATAGGTTCATAATGTTGATCTGCTCCAGAGAGTCCTATTCTATTGGCTGTACTTCTTCTCTACAGGGACTAGACAAGCTGTGTATGTGTGGAAATCTGTATCAGCAATGGGTGCAACCCAACGTAACTGCATATATTCATTATAACTGTCTACAGGAAGTACTTTCACTTCTAGACAAAGGCCTCCTTCCTTCTGCAGACACTCTCTGACTAAGCCCCAGTTGATCTACTGGTTTTGTTGCTGGGAAACTAATCAGGCACTTTCCCACTGTTTAACCTTTTATATGCCAGCTTTTTTATTTTACTATCGCTTACAGAGACATCAGCACTCTGCATGTGACTGGGGGACACTGGTCTGGCTACCAGGAACTTCAGTGAATATTAAACTGTGTGTATATATATATATATATATATATATATATATATATATATATATATATATATATATATATATATATATAAGCACACACACACACACACACAGGCATTCAAAAATGCTTCAGGATTTGGTGGCAGGATTCTGTTTTTCAGACCATGAAACCAATCCAATGAACTTTCCATTCCTGGAATGTAATTTTGGGTCCCAGGGCTTAAGCACTGCAATCCTCTAAACATGGATTTGCATAATCCAATTTTGACCATAATACCATGAAAATAGTAATAAATAATAATAATAATAATGATAATAATTACAGTTAATTAAATGTGGTCCTCCTGACCAGCATAAGCACAGAGGTGGTAGTTGTTCTGATAAGGCCCGGCCTGAAAATAAAATATTGATGATAATATATAACAATGTGTGGTTACCATGACCTCAGCCTCTTATTTTATTTTGTGTCCTATATACAGTATATGTTGTTATCGGAGCCACGCCCTATTAAACACAGACACCACATGACGTTAGGGACTGTTTTATTGAGTCATGTGAAAAACGACAGGGCTAAGACAAGCGGCCGTACTCAGAGAACTTCCCTAATCCTTCCTATTACATCATTTCCTCTTCCTCCTATTCTCCTTAAAGATGCCCATTGTTAAGGTTTGCCACCTGTGCCCTCTGCTGGACGTACTGGTGATCAGGTCTGGAGCTATGGAAGATTCCCTAGAGAAACTTTCAACGGCTCGTTCTTTACAGAACCACTTTTGCAAGGGAGACACTTTTTATTAGTTTAAAAATGGATGTAAAGAATGTAAATGTAAGTAATTTAAATACATGCAAAATGCAAAAACCTCAGAAATCTCCAAAATGACAACTTTACAGTTTTGTTTTTTTACTTACATATGATATTTTTTTTAACTTATAATTATAAAAATATGATTCTGATGCAGCTAGATATTCAAATCATTTTTATTTTTAAATAATTGTACATGTAATTGTTTCACAATTAAAAATGAGCCTTTTACATTTCACTTTACTGGCAAAAGATCCAATAATAATCATTTATTACATTTATAAATTACTAAAAAAAATATAAATGTAAATATTTAGAGTAGGTCGTTACCAACAAACAGTACCTCTGAACTGTGAACAGTTAAATTTTCCCTCCGACACTGTGTTGGATTGTTGTCCTGCATTCTGATTGAATAGTCAAATAACTAGTGATGTAATTGGCTAGTTTAATTCCCCTCATGCAATCTCATTGGCTAGTTGAGTGTCCATTCTAAAACCTGATAGGATGGTCGAATTTCGGTTGGTTCCTTTAAATGGAAGTCAGTGTAATTGTAATTTATTCCAGCCCAGCTAGATATTTAATCCATTTATTTTTTGTTGTTTTTGTTCTTGTTGCTACATGTATTTGTTTCACAACTGAACATTAGCTTTTTACATGTGTGTATTTATTTATTCACTATTTGTTTTATTTATTTAACAAATATTAAAAAAATAAAGAAAATTTATCATTGATTTTTTTGAGTGTGAAATTTAGAAATGTATTATACGTATAAGTGGACTAGTTATTAGGGTTGAAAGTTTAGTTCAAAGTGTTTTATATGTAGTTATACACAATACAATCAGTAGTGAAAGGCTTTCATAGCTATTTTAAGTGTCTGATATCTTTACTTGTACTGAATTTAATTTAATTGTACTTTCAGTTTTGGGGAAAATACCTCAGCCTTTCAGTTTCCATGACGTTGGTGTTTGTCTAACTGGGAATGCTGTGTTAGAAACCACAAAATTCCACATTATTAAGTCACGTTTCCAGAATGTTAACCTTCCTGGAATACCAGGTGTGGGCTAGAGGGGTACGACCCCCCCCCCAGCATTGAGCTGTGGAGCAGTCAAAAAACTGTGTTTTCAGGAATGGTGGTGGTGTTTTATCCAGAACTTTTGGGATGACATGGGTGATTACCAAACATCCTGACCTCTCTAACGCTCTTGTCACTGAATGCAATCAAATCCTCATAGCAATGCTTCTCCAAAATCTAGTAGAAAGCCTTTCTTCCCTGGTCAGTAGAGACAGTTACTCCAACAAAAGCAGGAAAATGGACTATATATATTATTAATACCCTTGATTTCAGAAGAATCAATGAAAGAGCAGCTGCTCAATTACATTTTTATATAATATATATATTTATATAATAATATATTTATATAATATATGTAATTAAATTTTTATCATTTTAATTACATTTTTAATTTTATTCATTTCAAACCATTTGGAAACCTTTACTTTTAAAAGTGCCCAAATCTTCTCTACGGGAGAATGAAATACAATGACAGAAACTGCTTTGCAATGACTTGCGGTTATTTATTGAATTTTGGACCCGAAATACTGTGCGAGGCAATGATATAAACACAGAACAGATACAGCTATCAGAAACACAGCAGACAGTCCTTTACTCCACTGAAATGATTCCATATAAAACATCAAATTCAACACAAACGATTATCAGATAACACGATCGTACTGCTGGAATACTAAAAGAGAAAGCTGGTACATCACTGAATATAAACAAATACATTCACAACACTAATTACGGTTAATTATTGCATAGCCCTTACACAATTTAGAGTTAGGCGCTAAAGCAGTGCTAGAAAGACTGTGACACAGTCAACAACAGCCGTATCTTCATTAACGCTGGTTAATTTACTGTACAGCACAAACACTATATTCCATTTACCAATATTTCTCAGCTGAGTTTGTCAAAACATACACTATGTCCAAATGTCCAAATGTTTGTGGACACCCCATTCTAATGCATCTCCAATGGACTCTCTAGAGCAGATAAACATGAACCTATTGTTACCATGCTGCCTAATGCCAGGCGTGGGCTAGAGGGAGTCCACTGAGCTGTGAAGCAGTATTAAAAAAGTGCTTAAAAAAAATCCTCACGTCAATGCTCCTCTAAAATCTAGCAGAAAGCCTTCTTCCCTGGACAGTAGAGACCCTTACTCTAACAAAAACAGGATCAAGTCTTTTTTAATACCCTTGATTTCAGGAAAAACAATGAATGAGTAGATGTCCCAATACTTTTGTCCACATAGTGCATGTATGGCACTCTAAACTGGACCTTCTCAAAATTGCTATAGTCCATTTTGTATGCCTGTAAAAGACCCTCATATGTATTTGTCTTTGGCAAATAGCCATAAATGTCCTTTTAACTGAGTGTAGGTTGTATTTGCATGTTATCGCTCTGATCATATCAATAATGTGAAATATGCTTAACTCCAATAAAACCTAAGCTAAAGATATAAATGAAGTTTAAACTAAAACTATAAAAAGTAATAAAAAGTACAATATTGACAGTGCAGTTCATAACAACTTAAGGATAACCAAAAAATGTGTCAAAAACTGATTAAACACTGCATGAGCAAAAGTATCCTGTAGTGATCTGAACCCTGAGAGTGTGTGTGGGGCAGTGTGCACTGTGTTGAGGCTTCTACCCAATTACGTACAACACACTAATACCATCAGACTATACACACTAAGTCTATATACTAATACTGCAGGTTGCTGCCAGACGTGAATAGGTCCTCTATTTCCAATTGGGTCATAGTGGCCAGCATAACCGCACTGTCGCTACCCGACCCTGCAAACTGAGCGGGGGGGCGTGGATTGGGTAGCCAGTAGCAGTATCCCTAAATGATAAAGGGCTAACGTTAGCTAGGCATGTGAATATGACAGTCGTTTTCTGTTAGGCTGGTTAGGGTGGTTCAGTGAGAATTAGCTGATATTAGCTAGCCAACCAGACACCTGCTTCACTAAGTGTTACAGCTGTATATAATAAATGTTATGTATGTTATAAGTTAAGCTCGGGATGTCTTAACGCTGGATCTCGTTTTGAGGCAGATATACCCACGTGATGTCAGTGCATACCCACTATACGCAACTATTAGGCATTTTTTGCTATAATTACATACTTAATACTCAAACTAGTTACTATTAGTAATTAGTACGCAATTCGGACACATCGTTCAACGTTTTGGACTGCAAATGACATTTTGTACACCAATGAGCAGTCCTGTTATGACCTACAATGGACACACAAGTGTTGGACACACTTGGACCTCGGAGCAGTGGACGAAGGTTGCTCCACAATCCATATATAATCCATGGCAGCTCCACTTTCACAACTTACAGGATTTAAATAATCTGCTGCTAAAGCCATGGTGGAGCATCGATGGAATATTAGGTGGTGGTCATAATGTTTAGAATGTTATTATGTGGTTATAATGTTTTGTGGATCATTAGTGGATAATATGCATCATTTCCAATCAATATTTTTACTATGAATTCATGCTCCAGTCTTGAGTATCAGGATTTGGGATTTACTCAGAGTGAGGTGATGTCTGGCTGGCTTTGCAGGTCATAGAAGAGACGTGCTAGTTTTCATCCTTCTAGTGTTGGGGGCATTGCTAGTGATGGGGGATGTTCAGACGAACAGGGATTTGGTATTTGGCCCTTCAAATTGGGTAGAAAATAGGGTACAATTAGAAATTGCTCATTTTTTGACAGCAACCATCCTCAGCACAGCACAGGAAGAGGCTAAACAGGCAAAAAACTGATTGCGGATTTGCATATCCCGTCTCACACAGCAATCGGATTTCAGTCTGACTAATCAGAGATGCATTTGACTACCCAGTATAAAAACATGAGGCTAAATCTTTTCAGAATACAATCCAGATAGTGTGAACAGGTGTAAATGGGATCACTGACTTCTACCCCTACTCTCTAGGTGGGTAGGACCGTCGCCTTCCCCTCCCCTCATCATTAGCGCAGTGCTAGCCAGTGCAGACGTTTGTTAGTTGTTGTAAAAGCACTGGTAGTTAGTGTTGTCCTCCAAGCACATTCAGCTGTCCAATGACGCTGCGTTAGAGGTAGTTTGAAAAGATGCAGTTGGCTGCTAGTCTTCAATCTCCCAGAACTGGTAGCATTGTGTGACAAGTGGACAACTGACCAGGACTATCTTAAACTAAGATGAATGTCCTGCAGTAAGAACCGAGTCCTGACCTCAATCTCATCAAGTGTGCATACCACTATTTGAAATCTAAAATCTACAAGAGCCATCCCATCAAACCTGCCACAGCAAATGTGAAACCGATATAAACCCACCCTAAAACATGCTTTTAGTGTCATGAAAATATGTGCATCATTTAATGCTGATAAATCTTACTTTCAAAACTCCAAGAGTCCAATGTAATTAAAATAAAGCTCAAGCTCAAATAAGTGTTAGTGTTCTGTAAGAGCTCAGGAGATGAAGTGACATGAGGCTGCGCTATTGTGTGAACACTACAGGGGGGATGCACCAGGCTACAGAGACAGGGCAAATACTTTTGACTAGTATTCTGGAAGATCAGCCGAGACATTCTGCATCCTCTCCACCATGAAGAAGCACAGGGTGCCTGTGAAGCCCAGGATGACCATAATCAGGAGCTGCCAGGTCAGCAGGAGGTAGCCACTGTAGAAGAAAGCCACTGCTGCAAAGATAGACTGACGGAAAAAAAACATGGCATTATATTTTTATATTTATAGAATTCTTTTTATATTATATATATATATACTTTCACACACACATTATATATATATACATTATACACATACACACACAATTAAGAGACCAAGCTACCTTATCAGTTTGTCTGGTTTTACTATTTCTAGGCAATGTGTTTAGGGATATTTACATTTGCGTTGTATTTCACATAACATTGCATAACAATTCCCCTAAATTCCAAAAAAAAATGTGCTATTTAGAGCATTCATTTATTTGCAGAAATGACAACTGCTCAAATAATGCAAAGAAATTATTATAATAATTAAAATGCAAAGACATTATTATTGAGATTTAAACAACACAGTACTAATATCTGAACTCATTCAGAGCATTCAGAAATCACTATGGTGAAATAACCTCGACTGCCGGCTCTCCACTAGTCTTTCAGATTGCTGTTGGGACTTAATGCCATTCATAGTCTGCAAATTCAGCTAACTGTTTGATGAAATGCCTGGAATGGTTGTCATACTAGTAGTCACACACACACACACACACACACACACACACACACACACACACACTGCCCAGATAAGCTGTCAAAGGTGTGTGTGTAAGTGTTTATTTACTAAATACCAAAGACGCAACATTTCTCAAAAGTGAAGCAACCACAGGTCTAGCACCTCTGCTGGCTGGGTGCAGTATGATGTGTTGCTCCGCCCATCCCCACGTTTCAATGACAAAACAACTCCACCCATTTTCCATTTAATTTTCCTCCTCTAAACGGCCTTTCCATCTCCAGTGTCTCTAATTTTAACAGTTAACTTTCCCTGTGCAAATACTGGCCCATTTGTGGTCTGGGAGAAAGGGGCGGGTCTCTCTGGTTGCAAATTTGACAACAAAGTAATGTTTTTCCATCACTGTGTTCATCATTAGAACATCTCCAAAGTTCTCCGCATGGAGTCTAGTGTTATTTAGAGTTCTCCTCAGATCAACACTTGGTTTGGTGGTAAATCAGGGCTTAATGATGCTTAGTGAGCTGCTGCTGAGTTCTGGAGCTACTACTGGAGTAAAAACTCACTGCTGATAGTCTGGGTTTTAAATAATGTGCTTAAGTGTCTAAAACCTCTATACAGTACAGAATACATATGTGTATATAAAGATACAGATATTTTTATATGGGGTGGGAATGCAGTATGAATCATGCTTTACCTGAATAAACTTAAAGATGGCAAAGGCAGGTGCGCTCTGCTCACTGTAAACTCGGCCCAGAATGCTGTACAGCTGAGTGTTGAAGCAGCTGTCTCCGAGCCCAAGCAGGAAGCTGCACAGCATGGCGATGGACACGCTAAAAGAACACAGGAAGCTTTGATGTATTACAGAAATCAGCACAAGACAAGACACACATGGACTGTACGAGTCGGACAGAACTGTACCTTGGTGTCAAATACGGCTTCTGCTGGGTGCTGCTTTTAAATACCACTGGAGCATCATCCGGTATGTTGAGGAAGATCAGGTAGAAGGCCACAAAATGCACCACCATACCAAGGAAGACGACCGACGTGCGCCGAAACCGGTTGTTCTTCAAGACAAGTCCAAACAGACCTCCACCTGAAAGAGGACGGAATTACGATGAAGATTCAGCCAAGCTACGGTCATGGTGTCATAGTTTTAGGCAAGCTATACATCGGATGTAAAGAATCCTGACTGAATTCTGAAGATGGCTTAAAAAATGGCTTGAACGTCGCCTTCCTACATACGACTTTGCAGATTGCAAGTATGACGATTTCTGTTCAAGGAATTTAGTGTGAAAACAACATAAAAAGCCAGGAAAAAATATTTTTCTGTTTTCTTTTTGCCCAAATAAAGTAAGTATATTTAGCATTATAGCAATAATGCAAAGAACAGAGTATAAGCATTAGGTAAGCAGTGTTTTTTATAATTCAGTGAGACACAGCTGTGGAGGAGAGTTAGCCACTAAACATTACAAATATTTTAGACTGAAGTGTCCTTGTGTTGCCGCCAAATAATTGAAATACAACTCATCCTGGAGATTAACCCCTAAAAAATTATTAATTAAAAATGTATAAATAAATGTAATATTACATTTCAAACACAACTTAAAAGCAGAATACAGAGAACAGGTTTCTACTTTGCAACCCATCAGTACCCAAGTGGCAGTCCACATTTCTTACTTCTTGCTATTATTTTACAAATGACTATTTTCTTTATAGAAAATATCTGTGACGGGACGGTCAGGGACTGAGTGATAAAAAGGGTCACTGTACACCAGGACACCAGGTCAGGAAAGTGCCACACTCAGCAACAGGGAAAATGTTAACTAGCCCGAACAGCAAATAAGAGGACTGTAAAAAAAGTGTTACCAGGTCAAAAGTTTACAGAATTCAATTAAACTGAATCTATTTTTTAACAAAATAACACTGAGTTTAAGCAACTTAAGGAACGAGGGTTTTCTGGTATAGTATTCTTAACACACCTGTGTTTTCCAGCTTCCTCAGCTGGTCTGTTTTCTGTTATTCAGCTCTTACTTTCTATCAGTTCTCTTGTCCAATTTAGGTCACTTGATTAAGTCACTAGCTGGGCAATCTGACAATATGTTACAATATGTTTACAATGTTATAATATTTTATGTTACAATATGTTTTATGTTTTCTTTATAGAAAATATCTGTGACGGGACGGTCAGGGATTGGACCCAAGTGCAGAGAGGAAAGCCTGTAAGGACAGGCCTTATGTGATGTAGGGATGTGGTTAGCGTCACTATGGGTGGTTTTGTGTACTGCGGGAGAACAGTTGCAACCCCAGCAATGGAGGTCCAACACCTTACCCCTGCACCACCAGCAAGCCCAGGCAATTGGTGGAGTTGCAGCCCTTAAAACAATGAAATAAAAAAGGCGGGAAAACCAAACAAAGGAGACATCAAGATGGCGTAGCTCAGACTTCGGGCAGTTAGCACCAAAACAACTGAAAACCAATATTCATATTCATATTCATTCGCTCTCTCTCTCAGAGCAAAGGTTTCTTTGAGCTGTTTGATTGTCGAGCTTTGATCTCTTCAGTTTATTACTTTTACAACCCTGTTATTTTCTTTTCCTTTGAACTTTTCTTGAGTCTCCATTTAAACTCCTTTCTTTCACTTCTGTGGACCGGAGCGTACCGGTCACCCCTCTACAAAGGTGTGACAAAAAAGTGCCATTTCTCACCGCCTTAAATGCTGTGACCACCAGGTGTGTCTGATTCACACTGATTACTACTAGGAGGTAACAGTGCCTCGCTGCCGTCGCCCTCTGCTGGTAGGCAGCAGCAGACACTGACCCCTTACAATATCCTTTTTTCCTCGTGGGAAAAGACTTCTAGAGTTTGTCTGAACATGATGTAATAGAATTAATCTACTCTTGCCAGTTCTGCCAAATACCTAATCCTACAGCTTAATCCTGAGTGATAAAAAGGGTCACTGTACACCAGGACACCAGATCAGGAAAGTTCCACACTCAGCAACAGGGAAAATGTTCACTAGCCCTAACAGCAAATAAGAGGCCTGTAAAAAAAGTGTTACCAGGTCAAAAGGTAAAATTATTTTTAACAAAATAACACTGAGTTTAAGCAACTTAAGGAACTAAGGATTTCTGGTATAGTATTCTTAACACACCTGTGTTTCCCAGCATCCTCAGCTGGTGTGTTGTCTGTTAATCAGCTCTTACTTTCCATCCGTTCTTCTTGTCCAATTCAAGGTCACTATGAAAAAACAGCTCTTTGTATGCTGTATGCAAACACAGAGCCATAATAAGCCTTAAACTAGAGCTGGGCAATCTGACAATATGATATAGTATCATATTGTGATAAATTTTGTTATTGTGGTACACAGTATGCTTTTATGAGTGTGTCGTGGATATCGTCAGTGCTTAAAGAGCACAGTTTCATGTCAAACAGTGTAATCAGTCTTATTTTATTCAATTAAGTGAAGCATATTTCAAGTAAAAATCAAGGTATAGGAGAGTATTTGGATAGCAGTTTTTAACATTTACATTGTTGGTGCATTTTGTCTACATGACAAAATATTGCGAAAATTATGCATATGGTAAAAAATGTCTTTAAATATTGTGATCGTTTTTTTTCATATCGCACATCTCTACCTCAAACTCAAAAGGATTTTTGATGTAATGAATGATGTAATAAATGCTGATGCTTTGCTGGTTATGAAATGAACCAATTAAACATCTGTAAGAACATAAATGCCTTCATTACAGTTATTCACTTCTGATATACAACAAAATTCACCTTATTCACATAACCCAGCTTAGAAAGCTTGGAAAGCTGGTGTCAGAGTGCAGGGTAGTGGTGGGCAATATGACAATATTTTGTCGTATTGTGATAAATTTTGTAATTGTGGTACACAGTATGCTTTTCTGAGCATATTCAGAATATCAACACCAACTGCACATTTTATTACAAACAGTGTAAGCAGTCTGATTTAACTAGATGAAGTGCAGCATGTGTTAAATAAAAATCCCTGAGAGAGTATTATTTTTAAAGTGCTCTCATTGCTCATTAAAACTGACTCTGAAACCCCTGCACAACGTGTTCCCTGCATGTCTCTTAATGGAGCTAAGTATTCACCTCTCCACGAGAGCACCCACCTAACACCATACTTCCAGTCGTTACAACCTTCAGTCAATACACTGGGGCAATTTGTCTGTGATTATGTGTATTGTGATCCATTTAGAGTATGACAATGTACTTAAATATCGCTATATAATATTTTCACCATATCGCCCACCCCTAGTGCAGGGTCAGGCATGCCACAGCGACCCTGGAGCAGGGAGGCAGCTCAGTTTGAACCCACAACCCTGTTATCAATAACCCAGCACTCTAAGCACTGAGCCACTACTGGCCCGAGCCAATGAGAAGACCACCTGGACCGTTTTTGTTATATAATTAAATTAGAACAATTAATAACTCATTATATTAATCTTTATTATTAGATTTGTTCAATGCTGCTAGATCAGTCAGGTCCTCAACACACAGCTCTGCTGTTTGGATTTTGTTTATTTTTTGCGCTTCTTCTGGTTTGTGTTGTATTGTTTACTTTCATCACCCACCCAAAAGAAACCAGATAGCCAATCAGGGTTTGTGGGACCAATAGCTCCAAAGTTTTGCACAAGGTGTAGTTAAGATTTAGAGGGTGTACAAGTCATGGCCTGCGCAAGCAATGCATGCCCCTGGAAACCCCTCCTTTGCACTGCGAAGCAGATACGTATACTTCAGATATCGCTCATGTGTACTCACCAACTATTTCCCCGAATCCCACCACAATCCCTGAAATCCCAATCAAGGCTTTGGCTCCGTCTCCAAACTGACTCGTTGCACCAATGCAAGTTCCATAAACACCACTGTAAAAAGAGAGCTCCAGACCTAGAGGGAGCGTTCACTCCTGTCACTGATCACGTTAGATCCCTTATTACTAGAAAATACAAGAATGCACTGATAAATTTAGTGTGATATGTCAAACTTACCGCTGTATGCCATGCAAAAGCCTAAAAGTAATATCGTTTTCGAGCCAAAAAGGTGAAAAATTGTCTCTGGGAAAAAAAGAAAAGAAAAATTATGACTGATCATATAAACACATAAGGCCTAAATACTACAACTGTCACAATAAGTTTACTTTATGAATAAAAACCTAAAATTAACATTTTCTTCTCCTCTCTGGTGAGTCTGATCTGACAGCAATGATGTTTGTTGGTGATTTCAGTACTTACTGAATTCTGCCTTGGCATCATTTATAGCTGAGTTGGCTCGCTGCTTATATCTGTAACACAGAAAACCAGCTGGAACCACATTCACAGTCCAAACCAGCTCTTATGGAAGTATGAGCAGCTCTAATGTTGAGGTCACTCTAGGAAATGTCATTAAATTTCAAGCAGAAAAACATGGTGGTGTGGCGACAGGTCACATTTGACCCTAAAGTCCACACAAGGGTTAAAATAATGTCTAAATATGAACAAAGACATTACCATGCCTATTATTAATTGCTACAGTGTGCAATACCCCCCACACACGTACACACATGCAATTAAGAGTCATTTCCAATTACTTGTAAATAATCTGTAAATAATATTGTTATTGCTTCTTACTTCTATTATTTATATTGTGTATATAGTGGTAATTTATCTACGTTTCTGCTTCTGAGTGTCTTGCTATCCTTTTCTGCTGTGACACTGAGAATTTCCCCACAGTGGGACTAATAAAGGATTATCTTATCTTATCTTATCTTATCTTACAGTAAAATGAGCAAAAATGAATGTTTAACTTTACATTAGTCGAGATGATAACAAGGACCGTCCCTCTTCTTCAGAGAGAACCTCCTCCTCCAGCTGCTGTGACTTTCTCAGGATGAGGAAGCTTAGAGTGCCGAGCACAGAGGTGACCAGCAGAGCGATGAACATGATCCTCCTGTCTCCGTCTGTAAGGAGGGAAAATGACATCAGATAAAATGTTGACGCCCATATTTGCAAATTCAGATTCAGTCAAAATCTGGACTTAATTAGTCTGTTAACTTATTAAAAGAATGACCACCTAATTACCCTGTTCTTCAATGGTCAGGACCCTAAGATGACTGACCACCACAGAGCAGGCTGTCGTATTGGGATGGTGGGTCAGTCATTCATAGCACTGCAGTGACACTAGACTGACATGGTGGTGGTGTGAGTGTGTTGCGCTGGTGGTACGAGTAGAGGATGGTGGACTGAAAATAGTCCACCAACCAGAAATATCCAGCCAGCAGCGTCCTGTGGGCACTGATGAAGGGCTAGAGGATGATCAACACCAACAAACTGTGCAGCTGCAGATACAGAGCTTCTGTCTCTGACTGCACATCTACAAGCTGGACCTGCTAGGTAGGAGTGTCCAATAGAGAGTGGACAGTGATTGGACAGACACAGTGTTTAAGCACTCCAGCAGCACTGCTGTGTCTGATCCACTCAAACTAGCAGCGCAACACACACTACTAACACACACACTCACCACCACCATGTCAGTCAGGGTCACTGCAGTGCTGAGAATGACTGACCCACCACCCAAATAATACTACAGTCTGCTCTGTAGTGGTCAGTCCTGTGGGGTCCTGACCATTGAAGAACAGGGTGGAAGGAGGGTGATAACAGAGTCTGCAGAGAAACAGATGAATACAGTCTGGAATTATAGAACAGTGGAGCTGATAGATAATGAGTGTAGAAACAAGCAAGTGGATTAAATTAGAATTCTTTCTTTTAAGGATACGTGAAAATAATTAATAAAAGCATTACATTTCAGTAAGATATCAGATTAAAACTGATATACAAGTTACCTGAAATCTCAGTTTTTCCTTTCCAATCTAAATAAACATACAGATTGCCAAACAGCATACTGAAAGAAAAGAAAGCCAAAGTTATTGTAAAGAAATCGAACTGCAACAGAAAATAATTCAATAAAATAGTAGGAAACATTATGATGAAAAAGTCCAGTGTTCACCATAACTACACACATATCAGCTCTCTGGTAAATGATACCAAATCTAGTCCAGGTTGTTTGCACAGACTAGGGCTGGGTTATATGTATTTTGTGGGATTCATGTCCCTGTTCAGATGGGAACACACACAATAATCCTAACGCTAAATGTATAAATATAGAGACAATGATAAAGAGATCAGCAAAAGACTGACATATAACAATGTACAGTGATAGCCATAACATTAAAACCACAACAGTAAAGACAGGTGAAATTAATATCACTGATTATCTGCTTCCAATTGCATCTGTCAAGGGGAGCAGGAAGAACGGACAAGGAACTGAGTCTATGTTCAGACTGCCAGCCCAAATCTAGATATCCCACATTTTTGTCATATCTAAAACAGTTGCATCCAGATTTATATTTGATGGTCTGGCCAGCAAAATAAATAAATAAATAAATAAATAACATCCGAACCTTTCAGAGGTCTCGTGCCTCAATGGGTCAGGGCTGTTTTGGTAGCACAAAGAGTGACTACTGGTTATAATGTTATGGCTGACTGATGTACATTTTCAAACATGTGGCCCAGCCCTAATGCTGGCACTACACATTGCTACTATTCTGGGCAGTGGTCCACGTTTTCAGAGACTTCTACTGCGTCCGTACCTGCACTGCAACAAAGCCCAGAACAAGCCAGTGTTCCTGTTGATGGTGGAGGCATCAGAGTTCTCCACCAGAAAGTGTCCTTGAGCCGTCCAAAGCACTGGAAAAGAAAATAAGGGGTTTAATCCAATCTGAATGTGTCAAAAGCCCAATTAAATACTACAGAATTAAGACACTGGATTTGAGATTAGATTGGATTACACTAACCCATTAAATGTTATTAATCTAAGTCTGGGTGGAATGCATTTAGCATTTATGCACAAAGAGGCTCTACAGCATGGGCCGAAACGCTCCTCTTAGCAAAGCTGAGCGAAAATGGGTTTCAAATGCCAGAGAAGTCTGAACACTTACGGGCTGCTCCGATTCCAATTAGCACGGAGGTGAAGTAAAAGGACCAGGTGGACGGTCTAATGAATACAGCTACATAACCACTAAAAGACAGACAAATGAGGGACTATGTTATAATGATGATGAATGTACAGAGATGAATGTCAGCAATGCTTCGATAGAGGTGTTGGCGAATAAATGATACTTGCCTGTAAAGAATTCCACTGAAGAACATCGTAACCCGTGGTCCAATTACTGTTACGACAGGGGGGGCTAATAAATTAGCGAATGAAAAAATACCATAGATAATCCCAAGGCTGAAAAAAAGAAAGCAAAAGCACGTTAATGGGCATTTCTCAGGCGTATTAAATATCACACAGATAGCTGTAGCTTGCATTATAGGCCTGTATGAATAGGTTGTGTTTAAACAGGTGTGTGAGTGTGGAAAACACACCTTTAAAGGTCCAAAGAATTTTCACTGGACGTAACGTTCTTCCCTATTTTAGCGATCTTTTGGCGAGGCGTTATCCTAACCTTAACCCACACTTGAACATAATCTTAATATAACCTTAATCTACACCTTAATCTACACCTAAACCTAACCTTAATATACACCTTAATCTACACCTAAACCTAATCTTAATATACACCTTAATCTACACCTAAACCTAATCTTAACCTACATCTTAATCTGCACCTTTATCTACACCTAAACCTAATTCTAAACTATTCTTAATCTACACCTAAACCTAATCTTAACCTCCACCTAAACTACACCCAAACCTAATCTTAACCTACACCTTAATCAACACTTTTATCTACATCTTAACCTAATTCTAAACTATTCTTAATCTACACCTAAACCTAATCTTAACCTACACCTTAACCTACATCTTAATCTACACTTTATCTACACCTAAACCTAATTTTAAACTATTCTTAATCTACACCTAAACTTAATCTTAACCTCCACCTAAACTACACCTAAACCTAATCTTAATCTACACCTTAATCTACACCCAAACCTAATCTTAACCTACACCTTAACCTACATCTTAATCTACACTTTTATCTACACCTAAACCTAATTCTAAACTATTCTTAATCTACACCTAAACTTAATCTTAACCTCCACCTAAACTACACCTAAACCTAATCTTAATCTACACCTTAATCTACACCCAAACCTAATCTTAACCTACACCTTAACCTACATCTTAATCTACACTTTTATCTACACCTAAACCTAATTCTAAACTATTCTTAATCTACACCTAAACTTAATCTTAATCTCCACCTAAACTACACCTAAACCTAATCTTAATCTACACCTTAATCTACACCCAAACCTAATCTTAACCTACACCTTAACCTACATCTTAATCTACACTTTATCTACACCTAAACCTAATTCTAAACTATTCTTAATCTACACCTAAACTTAATCTTAACCTCCACCTAAACTACACCTAAACCTAATCTTAATCTACATCTTAATCTACACCCAAACCTAATCTTAACCTACACCTTAACCTACATCTTAATCTACACTTTTATCTACATCTAAACCTAATTCTAAACTATTCTTAATCTACACCTAAACTTAATCTTAACCTCCACCTAAACTACACCTAAACCTAATCTTAATCTACACCTTAAACTACACCTAAACCTAATCTTAATCTACACCTTAATCTACACCCAAACCTAATCTTAACCTACACCTTAACCTACATCTTAATCTACACTTTTATCTACACCTAAACCTAATTCTAAACTATTCTTAATCTACACCTAAACTTAATCTTAACCTCCACCTAAACTACACCTAAACCTAATCTTAATCTACATCTTAATCTACACCCAAACCTAATCTTAACCTACACCTTAACCTACATCTTAATCTACACTTTTATCTACATCTAAACCTAATTCTAAACTATTCTTAATCTACACCTAAACTTAATCTTAACCTCCACCTAAACTACACCCAAACCTAATCTTAACCAAACCTTAACCTACAGGTTAATCTACACTCTAAACTTAACTTTAACCACAGTAAAATGTGGAATCCTTCATTTCGGTCTAGTCATTGCTCTTTTATAAGATCCGCAGGATTTTCTCCAGCGTTCTCTCCCAGCGCTGCTTTTTCAGGTTGTGTGTGTTTGTGTGTATATCGCTGAACAGAGCTGCCATCAGACGACTGAAAAACACCCGTCATACTTTAGACTGGACCAATCAGCCTATACGGACGTTTCTATGTGAGATCCACCATTTTTTTCCTAACTACACTGGTAACACAAATTCTTTCCTGTTTGCACTAGCTAGGTACCACTTACTTCACCTTGAGTTCACATCTCTCTTTCTGGCTTGCCCACACCCCCACACCAATTTGGGAGGTATCCTTTGAATTATTGATCTATTCTAACTAGCTGAGGTTTTTCTTGGGTAAATAGCAAAGCACTTTGTAAGTCGCTCTGGATAAGAGCGTCTGCTAAATGCCATAAATGTAAATGTAAATGTAAATTTGGCTGCAGACATTCATTATCAGAGTAGCCCAAACAACTGCAACCTGACCATTGTGACCTGCATCAGCACTTACCTGTGATACCCACTAACAAAGCAGAATTAGGTGGGAATTGTTATGTTTTTGCTGCAGGTGAGGAGTGCAATTAACTTTTCCTCCACTGCTGTAAATACTAATCACACTATGAGCTCCCCCTCATTGACAGCTGTACACATGCATTTCTGGACAAGCTGAAAGCATGGACATAGCTTCAGCAAAGTCACAGTCTACTAGGACCTAAGATACAGCTCCAGCTCCAGGTCAGAAACGCAGGAAATGCGCAGGAAGTGTCCACTGAGCCCAAACTCGTAAACATTGTACACTTACCTGTGATAGCCACTTCCAGTGAAAGTAGCATTATCCAGACTTTTCACCACTGTTTGCTGAAATAAAGCAAAATAAATGAATAAGCATAGCTGATCATTATCAGTAAATGAACATTACTGTTATTATATTATCATTACAGTCTGATTAGACACTAATAAAACAGAATTAGGTGGGAATTGTAATTAACTTTATACTAAGAGCTATGAGCTCCCCCTCATTGACAGCTGTACACATGCATTTCTGGACAAGCTGAAAGCATCTGAAGCTAGAGAAGCATGTGGGCTGAGGTGGTAAAGTAATACTACAGGATTTTACACTAATATGACTCTATGGGTTACGCAGCGTTACACAGCAGCAGTTCTGGAGAGAGGTTCTCCTCCTGCAGCTCCACCACCAAACCTCCACAGTGCAGTACAGCAGCAGCGATCCGGCCCGGAGTGGGAATGACGGAGACGCCATTCTCCCCCTGTTAGTCAGTGGAGGAGCATCAGCATGATCCTTAGGCTGCTGTTTTAGGGTAAGATTGGGGCGTAATACTGCTTTAAGTGAATTTAGGAAATTATAGTCTGCATACAGCCGAACTGAATGATGGGCTACCTCAAGGCTACGGTGTATTACTACTCCGTCTCTACAGGGACTTCTGTACAAACTGCTGGGGCTGATCTTTGGTCTTAGGAGCCTGTAACAACCCTTCGGCCCGCCGGCTGGACGTAGACTTTTCATTTTTTTAAGGGGTTAAGGCTCAGCCACCAACCTACACCCAGTTCTTACTACAAGACCATGACATTCCAGTATTGCAGCCATTCATCACTCATGACTGAAGAGGCAGATTGCAAACACGAGATGCGCCTGATCTGGATTTCCGAAACAAAGGTCTTACACATACCGAACATGCAAGATGGAGGCAAGCAGGGAAACACAGTCTGTTATGGAACTGTATTTTTTTCTTTGCAGCAATGCAAAAACCTTGCATCTCCAAGAAGGAGGAGGAAATGCCCTACGTAACTTTCAATGGACGTCAATGTAAAATGATAACACCACATATTTATGGAGCATTTCTATTGCTCAGAGGACAGCTGTCAGACTCATAATTCTGTCATTAGTTGCAAAAAAGTTGATTTCACACAAATGCGATCATCAGTTGTGTTATGAAAGGTTAGTAATAATAGTAATATCTCAAAATACAACCATCTCACTTACTTCTATATTGCCACAGGTTGTGAAGGCAGTAAAAATAAATAAAAATCCTATTCCCAGAATCACCACATTATATGTCCTGATGTCAGACATCTCTTCTTTTTCTCTCTGCTTGTCCAAAATCCTACCAGTGTCCTCCTCCACAGCTCCAGCAAAGGCACAGTCTACTAGGACCTCAGCTACAGCTCCAGCTCCAGGTCAGGAAGGCAGGAAATGCTGGAAGTGACCACTGAGCCCAAACTCCTAAACATTATACGCGGCTATTCAGAGGCACTGTCCGAGCCCCCAGCTTGATCTGCAGGTTATGAAACCCCTCTCGTCCTGGCTGAAAGTCACTGAGTCAGGCTTAATGTCTGTACTGGCTGTCTAGCTGCAGCTGCTCCAATGCAGAAGTCAAGAGAGAGCCAAACTGCTAAATAACGTCCCTTCCAACTTTCTAATACTCCTCACGTGGTTTGGATTAGTGCCTGGCTCTGAACCCAACTTCTGATAGCTTTAATAGTTTGTCAATGTTCTGTTAATCCCACCGTTTCCAGATTATAATGCTATAAAATAGGATATATGGCGAACGCACTGTAACTTGGACTCATGCTGCCTTCAAGCGCTCCTCAGAAGTTCCTAGTCACGACCCTGGAGCTCGTAAGTACGACGTGTTATCTGTCCAAACTGTTTAGATAGGATTATATTTCTTATTGGCACCAAAAAAAAAGTTTAATAGAGTTTAACAGTTTTATAATCATCTTATTTTGTAAATGCACTATTTCCGACACGACTTGAACGCAGCATTACCAGGTTATTATCAGGTGCGTATTAAAATGCCATTAAAATTAAAAACACGCAAAACATCGTAACGTAGCCACAGAAAAGTTAGATTAGAGCGTTTTTAAGTAGCAATATCTGTTAATATATTGTATTATGAGCTAACTGTCTTCAAATATCAGCGCAATAAGAAACTCCAAGAGCTTTTCCCAAAACCCTGACAATCCAAGGTACAAAATAAGGCTGCGTTCAAGAGCTCCGCAGAAGTTTCCACTGACACTCCGGAGCTTCCGAGTACACTTGTGAAAATGTTAAAAATACATAGCTATATATACATAAGTATTTTGAGAATGACTTAAGAACATCAGTTAATCGCACTTAAATAAATATAATCCGTTAAAATTACAATTAAAAACAACAACAGATTTAAAAGACAATAATCAGTTTTTTTGTTTGTTAAATTGACAACAAACATATGAGACTTATTGAAGGCAGCATTTTCTAGCCAATGCGTGGCATCGAAAACACGTTTATAACATGATCACAGATATGTTACCTAGCTCAGAAATTAAAGTATGTTGGATTGTTTACTGCCTTAAAATATCATTAAAATAAGTAACTAATAAAAAAGCCTTATTTTTATTTTCTCAGGGCACGACATCTAATACGTCGCTAGATAGATAACATATTGGCCAGTCGCTGCCCATCATAAGCCCATCCCTGCTGCTTAAAATATATTTGAATATATATTTATTTATTTAATAATAATATAAATAATAATATAAAATAAAGCAAAGTATCACGTATCAAGAAAGTATCATAAAATAACGGGGAATTGAATTAAAATACAGAAACAGAATGTCAACATATCAAGAAAGTATCTAGCTAAAAAAATTATTAATTTTATTAGGAAAATAATAACGTGTTACCTCGAAATAATAAAATAGCAATTCTCTTCATAATAATGGAAAATGGTATCAAATCTGAATATTTATTTTTTTTATATTGGCTTCAATTGGCTTCTAATCGTACAAAAACGACTAATAATATAAAATAATAATAATAATAATAATAATAATAAATAATAACAACTGAATTCTCCAGATTTTATAAGCGCAGGTCACTACGGCAGCCCAGCGGGTCCAGTCCTTGACAGCGCGTTCTTTCCCAGCAGGCTCTCCTCATATTGTACACAATCATCATGGCGGCGCAGGATGGTAGGCGCATGGAGAAAATCTACTGAAATGTTTGCTGCTTGCTGTTTGCGACGCGTCTTTCCACGTTTGAGATCTCAGCTGGGGTTGCCTCTAGTCTCTGCGATGTGATATAGGTGTTGGCTGAACTTGTCAGGGTTATTTTGCCATATGTTTCGCGGCTTGGCCAACTTGCAGCCCTCTCCTAGCCTGTCCTCCTCGGGTCTTCGCCTTTTCAGGCGGTGCTGTGAGGGCACCAGAAGTACTAACACCGCCCGAGTAGTGCTTGTAGTTAGAGGCATGTGTTCACAGCTGTTTCAGCCACACTGTTGGCTAAGTTTGCTGGCTCAGCGTTAGCTCGACACTCATGGCTGCTCAGCTATCTCTAGCTAACTGGCTAATGTAGCTAGTAAATAATAATAAAGACCCCAGAGGCTCAGGGGTTGTCACTCTGCTGAGAGACCACTCTCTGAACTAACCTGTTAGGACGGTCAGATTTGGGTTGACTGGAAATGTCAAGTGACCAGTCCAGTCCAGTCAAGTGTTCCTGAACCTAAACTGGACCATTCTTCCACCCAGTCTTGAGTAACACCCTGGACTTGTGGTTTGGGTGGTTCCCAAACCTGGTTTACTGCCATAACACCTGACCTTCAGCTCAGGAAGGGCTGGACCAGGTGTGCTGGATGGTTTGGGTGGTTCCCAAACCTGGTTTACTGCCATAACACCTGACCTTCAGCTCAGGAAGGGCTGGACCAGGTGTGCTGGATGGTTTGGGTGGTTCCCAAACCTGGTTTACTGCCATAACACCTGACCTTCAGCTCAGGAAGGGCTGGACCAGGTGTGCTGGATGGTTTGGGTGGTTCCCAAACCTGGTTTACTGCCATAACACCTGACCTTCAGCTCAGGAAGGGCTGGAATGGTAATCAAGATGAATAGCTGGACCAGGTGTGCTGGAGGCTGGTGAGGCTCTAAAATATGCAGGGCAGAGGGGCACCAGGGTTGGGAAGCCACTGACCTAGAGGAAACTTCAGCAGCGTGCAGGTACAACCAAGACGGACTCCTGAGAGGCTGATGGTTCAGTTTAGGTTTGGTAAGGTGTCGTGTCACTGATGGGGGATATCACAGCTAATCCAGGTCTGATCAAAATAGCCGGCACTTCCTTCCTTAGTTGAAGGCACTAAAACGTGCAGAAGATTGGGTACCACTGAGTCCACAAGTCCGTCTGAAGTTAGTTAGTTAGTTAGTCAGTCTAGGCTGGTTAGTTGGACGTTACAATCAAGTAATTTCACCCCTACATTATTTACTGTATTGCCAGTAGACTGTTTGTTAGTAGTGTTCGTCATTGAGAAGTGGTTTGTTGTTGCTCTTCTGAATGCAGCCATCTTTCAATTCCTGTAGGTAGTGAGGGACTGGGGATGGAAACCGAGGCCAACCTGCAAGAGTCAGAAGTATTATGTGATGAGGCTGGCAAAGGAGATGCAGCAGGGACTGAACAAGCATCTCTCACAGACGGTGAGGGCTCCTCCCCTCAGGCCCTGGCTGTCAGCAACGGAGACGACAGTGACGAGGGGAAGGAGATGGTGGAACTGAAAATTATTTGGAATAAGAACAAATATGATCTTAAAATTCCTTTAGATGGGACTGGGGCTAAGCTGAAGGAGAAAATCCACGCACTCACTGGTAAGACAAAGTCTTGAAAGTTTGGAGTAGCTTCCTCACTCGCCGTCTTCTCATCCGTAATGTGTTCTGTGTCTTGAAATAGGTCTTCCACCTGCTATGCAGAAAGTAATGTACAAAGGACTGCTACCGGAGGACAAGACGCTCCGTGAAATTAAAGTTACAAATGGTGCAAAAATAATGGTGGTTGGATCTACAATAAATGACGTACTGGCTGTAAATACGCCGAAAGAAGTTATTCAGCAAGAGGTTAAAGCTGAGGAAAACAAAAAGGAGCCTTTGTGCAGGCAAAAGGTGAGTATAGCAGTTATTAGGATTTATTTATTTATATATATATATATATATATATATATATATATATATATATATATATATATATATATATATATACAGTCATGCCCGAAAGTATTCATACCCCTGTCAAAGTTTGACTTAAATTTACTTTTATTTAACCAGAAGTTACATTTTTGCCTGGAAATGACACAGGCATCTCCCAGGAGATAACACGATGATGTACAAGAGGCATCATTGTGGGAAAAAGTATTTCTCAGCTTTTATACACATTTGAACAAAAAGTGGCATGTCCAAAATTATTCATACCCTTCTCAATAATTAATAGAAAAGCCTTTATTGGCTATTACAGCAATCAAACGCTTCCTGTAATTGCTGACCAGCTTTTTGCATGTCTCCACTGGTATTTTTGCCCATTCATCTTTAGTGATGAGCTCCAACTCTTTGAGGTTCGAGGGTCTCCTTGCCATCACCCTGATCTTTAGCTCCCTCCACAGATTCTCAATTGGATTCAAGTCAGGACTCTGGCTGGGCCACTGCAAAACATTAATGTTTTTGTCTGCTAACCATTTCTTCACCACTTTGGCTGTGTGTTTTGGGTCGTTGTCGTGCTGAAATGTCCACCGGTTCCCAAGGCCAAGTTTCTCTGCAGACTGCCTGATGTTGTTGTTGAGAATCTTGATGTATTGCTCTTTTTTCATGGTGCCATTTACTGCGATCAAGTTCCCTGGTCCATTGGCTGAAAAACACCCCCAAAACATTAGGTTCCCACCACCATGTTTGACAGTGGGGATGGTGTTCTTAGGGTTGAAGGCTTCTCCTTTTTTACGCCAAATGGTGCACACATCATTGTGGCCAAACAATTCAATTTTTCATCTGACCATAAAACATCTGACCATAAAACAGAACACCAGAAGTCTTCTTCTTTGTCCAGATGAGCATTTGCAAAGGTCAAGCGGGCTTTTGTGTGCCTTTTCTGGAGAAGTGGTGTCCTCCTTGGCCTGCGTCCGTGGAACCCAGCAGTGTGCAGTGTCCGTTGAACTGTCTGCCTTGAGATGTCGCCACCAGCAGAGTCCAGATTCACCAGGATGGCCTTGGTGGTGATCCTTGGATTTTTCTTCACCTCTCTCACTATTCTCCTGGCCAGCACAGCACACTTTTGGCTTCCGACCACATCATCTGAGATTTTCCACAGTGCGGAACTTCTTGTATTTTTTAATAATACTTTGCACTGTAGCCACTGGAACTTGAAAACATTTTGATTTGGCTTTATAGCCCTTTCCTGACTTGTGAGCGGCCACAATGCACAGCCGCAGGTCCGTACTGAGCTCCTTTGTCTTAGCCATGACTGTCCACAAACCAACTGCAGAGAGCTGCTGTTTTTCTCCTGTTGAGTTGATTAAAACAGCTGTTCCCAATGAATCAGGGTAATTAGGATGCTTTAAAACAGCTTGGACTATTTGGAATGGTATAGAACTTTGGATTTTCCCATATACTGTGACAGTTTTCAAAGGGTATGAATAATTTTGGACATGCCACTTTTTGTTCAAATGTGTATAAAAGCTGAGAAATACTTTTTCCCACAATGATGCCTCTTGTACATCATCGTGTTATCTCCTGGGAGATGCCTGTGTCGTTTCAAGGCAAAAATATAACTTCTGGTTAAATAAAAGTAAATTTAAGTCAAACTTTGCCAGGGGTATGAATACTTTCGGGCATGACTGTATATATACATATGCAGAATTTTTTTGCAGAATATATATATATAAATTCAATACAAACTGGTATTTATAGGGTAAATGTGTTGAGATTTGGTCACAGTATTATTTTTAATATCTTTGTGAGTAATTTTGTCTTTTAGCAACACAGGAAAGTGTTGGACAAAGGCAAACCAGAGGATGTAATGCCGTCATTAAAAGGAACTAAGGTAAGAAGTGATGTTTTGAACTGTTTACATTATTTCCAGTAAAGCTTGTGTGTTGTTTAAAGCACCGGCTACGACGTAAAGAGCATAGAAGTAAAACATCACCTAAACCTGAAATGCTTTGAAGCTCCAATTAGGTATCTATAGGGTGATGAGCCAAAACATGGATCAGAAGGATGGGATGCTTATGAGCTCACATAGCTGTAGCTATGTCCTCCTTAACATTAGCACCACTGACAGGTGAAGTGAAAAACATTGATTATCCTCATCCACAGTGGCTTCGTCTAGATCAGGCAGCAAGTGACCAGTCAGTTCTTGAAGGTGATGATGGTGTTAAAAGCAGGGAAAATGGGCAAGTGAAAGAATCTGGACCACTTTGACTGTGTTGGCTAGACCACTGGGCCAGAACATCTCCTCCAAAACATCTGGCAGGTCTTATGGGGCGTTCCCAGTATGTTGTGGTCTAAACCAGTGACAGGGTTTTGGGGATAATGCGAACCATTGAGTGGGGAGAGCCTCACTTGAACTTTCTGGACATAAAGGATTTTCTGCTAATGTCTTGGTGCCAGATACCACAGGACACCTTCAGACGTCTTGTGGAGACCCTGCCTGAAATGCTGAGATCTGTTGTAGCAGCACAAGGGGGAAAAGGGGGGGGGGGGGGTCTACCCTGTATTAGGCATGTCTATGTGGTGTTAATGTTATGGCTGATTGTGTATTTCCCACTAGTAAACAGTCCACGTTAACCATAAGTTAATTAGAACTTGAGCAAATGCTCATTAAAGTATAATTTTAGATATTTGCAGTTAGAGTTTTGACTATTAATGATTATATTGATGCAAAAGATTGGAGTTCTTACTATTTATTAGAATTAGTTTTGCTAGATTTGACTTTTTACTGGTAAAAATGTTACTATAAATAATAAAAGTCAAAAAATCCATGCAAGTCAATGGTAACATGATATTTTGCAGTTAAGGCAGTTTTATGAATTCATATGAATAATGTTCTAATATGAGACCCGTTCACCCGCCAAGCCTTTTGTAAGAGTTTGCAAAAAGGCAAGATACCGCATACATTACTAGAGTGATTTTTCCAAAGCCCTGTCCTCTAAACCAGTTAGGGGAGTTCTTGGGAGCTCTTAATAAATCCCTTGTGAGCTCTGATTACATCCGAGTGATCTCTTATTTCTTAATAGGAGCGCTTACCAACAGTGCCTTTATCCGGAATGTACAACAAGTCCGGTGGAAAAGTACGGCTCACTTTCAAACTGGAACAGGATCAGCTGTGGATCGGAACAAAGGGTGACTTCTTCCTCTTGTTTATTCTTCTCATTAGGGCTTGCCGTGCTGGAACGATTCACAAACTCAGAATTGAGTTTCATTTTATTCAGTTGTGAAAGATATCAAATCCACATACTGCATACTGCATTTGAAACAGAAGCAGTGCATCTTCTGAGAGTGTCTGCAGTCTAATGTGTTAGCCACAAGCAAACATGCTGGTCATGATTGACCACAGTAGTACTGTGTGATCCAGTATTCCCCTATGTGCCCTGCCGATAATCACACTATCTATTTGGTTTGCAGAAAGAACAGAAAAAATCCCGATGGGTTCCATCAAAAACGTTGTGACTGAGCCAATAGAAGGTCATGAGGACTACCACATGATGGTATGCGCTTTTTTTTATTTATATACATATTTCCATTCACACTTTTGGACATATTCATAATATTTGGACAGATGTTCATGAAACCGCTTTTGATGATGATGATGATATTTAGTATCATCATTATTGTTATTGCTGTTTATTTTGAAGTCGCCAAAACTACAGTAAGATGCAGATACCAGTTTTCCTCGTCCAGTCATTGGGCAGTAATGTACTGCACTGCATGTGGATATTACACTTTGACCCTGTTTACACCTGCCCCCTTCGTGTGACTAGTATCTGGATTGGATCCTGATCAAATTTTAGCCACATGCGTTTACACTCTGACTGAAATCCGATTGCCGTGTTACCAGTTACTACTGGTGTTTTGGTTGTTGACAGATGTGTTTACACTACTGATGTCAACTGATTAGACAGTTTAATTGCGTTAATAAGCTAAAATGCTAGCTAGCACATCAAATTTTTGGACGGGAGAACAAATAAGTGCCTAATAAACTGTCTCAAGAAATCCCGTTTTTTTTTATTCTTCTAAAATCTCAGTGTAGTTTTGAGAACTTTAGCCTGGAACGGAACTAAGCTCAGAGTTTAATAGAGTTTAAAAGCTTCACCAACGTTTTAAGAGATTAATGGATGATCATTTACACCACTATTTCTATGTAATTAGAAAATGGCTCAAATGCATCTCAGACTACCCCTGAAGTGTGAGATGAAGGCATTATCCAGAAATAATCCTGATGCTCAAAACGCATGAAGTGACCAGGTGTAAGCGGGGTGTTTGCGTCATGCTCTAGCTGGATAAAAGTATCCAACTCACTACGCACTACCTGCTACACAATTTCTATGTAGCAGTGTGTAACTGTGCAGGTTTGTCTCACTGTAGTCACTAATGTTCGGGTTAAGCAGGTAGAATTCATGTTTTTCTTGTGTGTCGGTTTAGACTTTAATTTACATTTCCTTCATGGCTTCAATACTTCAGTGCAAGCCTTTAAACATATTTGTAGAGTCTTCCATCCCTCCAGTAGATTCTGCCAGATGTGGGCCTCAGGTTACAAAAGACAGTTCCACCATTCTCAGTGTCCTCTTCTAATACAGATAGATTTCCAGACACCGCAGCTACACTATGGCCAAATGTTTGTGGACACCTCTTCTAATAAATGCATTCAGCTACTTTAAGTTGCACCCATTGCTGATACAGATGCTCAAACACACACACACACACACACACACACACACACACACACACAGCTTATCTAGTCCCTGCAGAAAAGTATTACCAATAGAATAGGACTCTCTAGAGCAGATCAACATAAACCTATTGGCACCATGCTGCCTAAAGCCAGGCGTGAGCTAGAGGGGTATAAAGCCCCCCTGCATTGAGCTGTGGAGCAGTGGAAGAACTGTGTTCTCTGGAATGATGGGAGATGAAGATGAGGTGGGGAGCTGATTATCCGACATTCTGGCCTCACTAACACTCTTGTCGCTGAATGCTGTCAGATCTCTACAAAAAGGCTTCTTCCAAATCTAGTGGGAAAGTCTTCTTCCCTGGACAGTAGAGATTACTCCAACAGAAGCAGGATTTTTTATTTTTTTTTATAAATACCCTTGATTTAGGAAGAAACAATAAATGAGCAGGCTGGTGTCCCAATACTTTTGTCCATTTAGTGTATCTCGACAGTCATTGGTGCTTAAAGTCTTTAATACTGAAATAAAACATTTTGGTTTTATGGGTACATTTTTCAGGTGTACACCTGAACTCTGCTTGTCTGAGGACCAGTTACACATCTGATATAACGACGATATCGGTGCCGCTTTGTTGTAGCAGCAGGACGAGTGGGTCCTTTTGGCTTTGCTGGCTCCTACCTGTGATCTGATGGCACAACTACTTAACATTGCTGCTAATAATCCAAATGTTTTCTTTCTTACCGTAGGCGTTTCAGCTGGGTCCAACAGAAGCCTCACAATATTGGGTTTATTGGGTGCCTGCACAGTACGTTGATGCAATCAAAGACACAGTCCTCGGGAAGTGGCAGTATTTTTAACGTGCCTCCTCTATTGACACTGAAGAATTGGGATTCAGAGCGAAACAACAAAAAGCATAAACTGGAGCCTGCGTAATGATCTGAAGAACTTTGATATTTCTTTTTTCCAAGCATATAAAAACAAACTGAAGGAATTCTGGTGGACATAACTTTTTTTGGGGGGGGTTTTAAGTGCACTAAACGGCCGAATCCCATTTTTTTCAACCTGTTTCACCTCTCATTTTTTAAAGCGACCCCAAGGATAAACAAAGAATTGTACATAACTTGCAGTTATTCTGAAAGAAATAAAAAATTATTTAATGAAAACAATTCATGAGCCAGGAAGACTTTTATCGTGTGAAGTTCTTTGGCGTCCCCATAGAATTTAGTTAAGCCAAAGTTCACAACAGTGAAGGGTACATTATCGAGGGTTTTACATATTTGCTTTAATTGTTTACTAAGAAAATTATTTTCAGTGCAGACAGCCAACATATAGTGCTGCATTTAAATGGTTATTTAAATGTAGAGAAATACACTTGAATAATAATAATTTCAAGGTATTACTTAAAAAATATTAAATAATTCTGAGTTCATTTTGACAGAAATTAAGTTCATACTCTAAGAGCCTCTTTTAAATAGCCATTTAGATGTTACAGTGAGAAGCTTGATTACAATTATGGATGTACTGTACTTGTACAAGAGGTGCATGACAAATGGAAACACCGGAAAAGTGACGTTAATACTTTTATGTTTTAAAAAGGAACTTTTTGATTTGGAGCCTCAAACCTAGTGAAATCAGCCCTCGTAGGCCGATTCTGAGTCTGCGTTCTTGTCTGAACATCATCATCAACAGCCCAAATTCTGCTCCAAAAGTGTGTGAACTTGGCACAGCCAAATATCACCAAATGCATTATGCCCCAGGCTGCTGTTCCAACTGCAAAATTATCGTACAGCGCCCTCCTGTCGAAATGGGCAAGTCCGCTCTACTACGAAGGGCTGGACAATCTGGTAAAAATACTGTATCACCATATTTAAAGACATTTTCTTATGCTGCACGCTAATTATCACGATACACGTAACCACAGACTAAATACATCAGTAGTGACAGATTCTTAAAAAACTGCTCTTCACATCCTCTGTCAGACTGAATACAGTGACCTTTCTTCCACGTTTGCTGCCAGACCAGACTAATTACAGTGCTTGTGATGAAACCTGTATATGATCAAGCACTGACTTCATATATTGCTTAATATTAAGCGCTAACGATATCCTCGATATTGCTACAACAGTATATTGTGCGCCATGATAACAACCTTTATGAGGTTGTTATCATGATACAATAAGATATCGTCATATTGCCCAGCTCTGCTACTAAGTACACCAGTCCGAGCTTGGCGTACCTTGTACTGAGAATCCCCAGATTCATTAATGAAAGAGGACGGACTGTTGGCCTCCGAACTGGACCCACAGTATCTCTCCTAAGGACAAGCTGCTTCCCAAATGAGGAGTCATGCAGAAATATAGAGATGAATAGAAACCGGCACCTGATCTAGATCACAGTCCACAGTTTACTATTCCTGCAGATGTTTATTTTTTCCATCAGTGTTCAATTTAAGCCCAATATTTGCTTTCAGCAGTGTAAGATTATTATTAAATCGTACAGATTCCTGTTGAAGACCAGCTTAAAAGGCATTTATATTTAAAAATAACGTGGCGGGAAAAAAAAGATTACGTTAAAAATAAAAGTTTTGAAGTTTAAAAACTCACTTTCTGTTTGGGGTTCCCATTTTTTTGTCCATCCCTGTACAGTATAGACTCTGCTCGTAGTTTAAGGATAAGATACTAAACCGTACCTTTGGTTAGAGGGCCACTCTGGCCGAAATCTGTGGTAACCATGCTGTGTAGCTGTCCTACTGTGATGCCCGAGGGCTTCAAAATTAGGAAAACCACCTTTTAATTATGTGTCTTAAAGGTGAGTGATGTTTAGAAAAAATAATAAAAATACAGGTGACACCTGTGAGTGTGCTGTTTTCGCCCCCTCCCTCCCAGTGTCCCAGTGTCCCAGTGTCCTAATGTCCTAGTGCAAGTGTTGCTGCTAGAAATCCAAATAGCATGTCTGTATTTATTAGACTCTACATTAACGACTAGCAGTGGAAACGTCTTTATTCCTGTGGGGATTCCCAGTAGTTATATGACACATTTAGTAGTGCATGCTGGGTATTGTAGTGAGAACTGTGTGGACGGGACGAGGCTAAGGGGTGTAGTGCTGCGTAAATGACAGTTAATGCTGGTTTTATGTTGTAGGACACTGAAACTGCCCCCGATGCCCGAGTGTGTTCTACAGCCAGGTCACTAATGCTCATTCTGTTTATCTCTGACAAGGTACTAACCAGTAATAAGCATTTTAATACAGGACCAGCACAGATATCTTCCTGACGATGCTTAAAACGTCATGATTGTTGTGTTCTAACACGAGTATATCGTCACGGTCACACCAAAAAAAAAATGTATCTCCAAAATGAGAACTTTACAGGAGAAGGAAAAAACCTGCTTAACTGTCAATGGAAGTCAATGTGAAAAGACTTTACTCCAAGTCATTTTGGAGCATTTCTATTGGCCCGATTATCATGAAATTTAGACACAAGTTAAAGAACAGCTGCCAGATTTGCATTATGTCAAAAAGTCGAAATCGTCAGAAATCGTCAAAATGGAGATACAAGATTTTTGCATGACTGTGACAGAATGCTGCTGTGTTTGACAATTCTAATGAATAAATGCAGCCTGATTGGCAAATTATCATGTAAATAAAGAAGCTCAGCTAAGCTAAACCTGTCGTCTGCCATCCAGATTGAATGATCCAGCTAGAGCCTTGAACCCGGGCCCGGTCCTGACACTGGAGCAGATATTACTGCATGTGGTACTGGCTGTACATCACATATCAGCACAGACACGTCACACAGCTTCGACTGCTTACAGGCCTTCATAAGCAGTCTTGGTGCCAGGTACGCTATATATGTCCAAATGTTTGTGGACATCCATTCAGCAAGTTGCCCCCATTGCAAATGCACACATACAGCTTGTCTAGTCCCTGTAGAGACGTCCGGCCAATAGAATATAGGACTTTCTGAGTCCATATAAATATGAACCCATTGGCACCATGCTTAACGCCAAAAAAGCCCCCCATCATTGAGCTGTGGAGCAGTGGAACTAGCTGTGTTCTCTGGAATGATGGATGGTGGAGCTCCATCCAGTACTTTTAGGATGGATTGAAGAGTTGGGGATGATGTGGGGTGGTGATCAACATCCAACATCCTGACCTTGTCACTGAATGTAATGAAATCCTCACAGCAATGCTCCTCCAAAATCTAGTAGAAAGCCTTCTTCTTCTTCTTCCCTGGACAATAGAGACAGTTACTCCAACAAAAGCAAGAAACGATGAATGAGCAGGTGTCCCAATACTTTTGTCAATGTAATGTATGATGAACCGTGTTTAATAAGAGTAAGCACATAACTATCAAAGGTAAAATTGTGTATTTTGATTTAACCCCGACTGACATTTTAGGGCTACTGGGCTATTGGGTTTCTTATCTGGGTCTCAGGATCATGCTGATGCTCCTCCACTAACTGGAACAGGGAGAACAGCGTCTCCGTCATTCCCACTCCGGGCCGGAAAGCTGCTGCTTCTGCACTGTGGAGCTTTGGTGGTGGAGCTGCAGGAGGAGTAACACTGCATAACCCATAGAGTCATATTAGAGTAAAATCCTGTAGTATTACTCTGGAACCACCTCAGCCCACATGCTCCTCTACCTTCAGATGCTGTCTGGTGCTCTCAGCTTGTCCAGAAATGCATGTGTACAGCGGTCAATGAGGTGGAGCTCAAAGTCTGATTCGTATTTACTGCAGTGGAGTAAAAGTGAATTACTCTCTTCAACTGTAGGGGGAGCCCAGGAGCAATAAATGTCAATTCTCACATAACACTGTTTTAATGCAAGAATTAACTGTGAGGCCTGGTCAATTTTTTTTTCTTTGCTTGCTATAAGAACCTTCTGTCTCGATCATCTCATCTGTTTAACCTAACGCGTACCATCCGCAGCTCTGTTTGCCCCAACTTTTCCTAAAATACACCAATCACCATAACATTAAAACCAACAGCCTAATATAGTGTAGGCATGGGCTCCCCAAGACAAATGAAGGTGTCCTGGGATATCTGACATGGAGGTGGGGATCACTGGAGCACTTTTGGTAGGTACTGACCACTGCATACTGGAGGAGAGCAGCCCACCAGACTGGCAAGATCTGCCTGATGTTTTGGGGATGTTCTGACCCAGTCGTCTAGAACATCACAGTTTGGCTCTTGTGAAAGTTTCTCAGTTTCTCACGCTTGCCCATTTATCCTGCTTTTAACACCAACATCACCTTCAAGAAGGGACTGTTCACTTGCTGCCTGGCTGATTGGTGTAAGGTAAAGGTATTTGTCACTGTACAGTGTACACTGCACAGCGAAATGTGTTCTCCGTGAACACACACTCACACACACTAGTGAGCTAGGGGCAGTGAGTACACACACACACCCAGAGCGGTGGGCAGCCAACTCCAGCGCCCGGAGAGCAGAGAGGGTAAAGGGCCTTGCTCAAGGGCCCAACAGTGGCAGCTTGCCAAGCTCGGGAATCAAACCCACAACCCTGTTATTAATAGCCCGGCGCTCTGACTGCTGAGCCACCACTGCCCCTAAATACACTTAAAAACAATTAACTTGATTTAATTGATAATTTGTCATTAACTTTGTTGTTTGCAAGTATATTATGTATACATGTAAATATATTATTATTAATTAATTATAAAATAAATGCTTAAAAATATACCTTGATTTAATTAATAATTTGTCATTAACTTAATTGTTTGTAAGTATAATATATATACATATAACTATATTATTATAAATTAATTATAAAATAAATGCTTAAAAATATACCTTGATTTAATTAATAATTTGTCATTAACTTTGTTGTTTGCAAGTATAATATATATACATGTAAGTATATTATTATAAATTAATTATAAAATAAATGCTTACAAAATATACCTTGATTTAATTAATAATTTATTAACTTTATTGTTTGCAAGGACTGTATATTATACATGTAAATATATTATTATAAATTAATTACAAAATAAATGTTTAAAAATATATACCTTGATTTAATTAATAATTTGTCATTAACTTTGTTGTTTGCAAGTATAATATATATACATGTAAATAAATTATTATAAATAAATTATAAAATAAATGCTTACAAAATATACCTTGATTTAATTAATAATTTGTTATTAACTTTATTGTTTGCAAGGACTGTATATTATACATATACATTTATTATTATGAATTAAGTATAAAATAAATGTTTAAAAATGTATATCTTGATTTAATTTATAATTTGTCATTAACTTTGTTGTTTGCAAGGTTTGTATATTATACATGCAAATATATTATTATAAATTAATTTTAAAATAAATGCTTAAAAATATACCTTGATTTCATTAATAATTAAATCAAGCTATTATTTTTTTTACTTTGGTGTTTGGAAGTATAATATATATAGTATTATAAATTAATTATAAAATAAATGTTTAATTATTAATTTATTGTTCTGTTTATTTATTTAGTAGACACTTACTGTAGGCTTGTCATTACTGAAAAAAAATAAGGAATTAATAAAATACTAGTTTGAACTTTTATTTTGAATTTTCGATGTAAATTGACGTCATATGGGGAAAATAAAACACACGTAAAAGTCCCGCGTTTTTTGGTTTGTGCTCCCCGGTGGAGTTGCTGGGTGGTGTGCAGGATGAACGCCAGCAGTGGGTCCAGTATCTGTGGAGAAAGGTCCAGAAGGCCTCCGGTGAAGGTGCTGTCCAGCCAGCTGAGAGAGGGGAAAGGCAGCGGGAAGGCGGAGTGCTGCATTAAGAGACTGGGCCGGGCCAACACGAGCTCACTGCTGGTGTCGGTGGTGTGGATGCAGGGCACTGTGGTGGAGGTCCAGTCTGACCAGAACACGGTACTGCTGCTGGACGAGACGGGCAACTTTCTGGTCAATGGCGTTAACAGCATCCCTAAAGGAAAACCCTGCCTCAGCCCCGGTTAGTAGTGTACTGGTCCTGCTGGAGGAGTATACAGCCTGGTGCTGGTCAGACTGGTCAGACTGGTCAAGCTTGTACCATGTAGACTGTGTTTATGATTTTATCTGAGTTTGATGGTTTATCTGGGCTGTCAGCATGACCATCAAACTGGTCAACTAGCTTTGCCAAATATGGCAACCAGTATGACCAGTTTGATGACCAGCTTTGTAATGGTCAGTGTGGTCTAGCTGATAGACCAGCCTGTCCACCAAACTCAGATGAAAGCATGCACTATGTTGGTGAATTATCTCCATCAACCGGTTTGCCAGTATAGGGCATGTTCTTTCAACCAGCTTGACCATCAACGGCCAGTTTCCCGCAGAAGCTGGTCCTGGGCTGGATACTGGTATGTGCTGTAACAGGGTTGTAGTTGTAATAATGGTATTTTAGCATGAGGGGAACAATAGGGATGTCCCTATTGAGAATAGTATGTAGTTGTTATTATTATTATTATTATTATTATTATTAATTATTAAATAATCTAATTGAGTTTATATTAGTGGGCAATTAATTGTAGAAGCTGCTCGAGTTCTCCTCCATGTTTCTTCCATATCTCAGACTGGATGTGTGAAAGTATTAAAATAATTAAAAATAAATAATAATAATTATTATTATTATTATTATTAATAACAGCAATATGGGCAAGATTACGTTGATTAGATGCTCTGAATGTCATTTTTTGATTAATTTTGACTGTAGTTTCTAAGAAATACTTAGAATAGTATTAATATTAAGATCCTGTGACACATTTCAAATTATTAAATAATTATATTTATTTGCTATAATAAATGTTATAAACTTGTATCCCCATTTTGGATTTTTTTCACTTTTTGAAGATACAAGGTTTTTGCATGATTGTGATGATTTAGTATTATTTTACACTATATAGACAAAAGTATTGGGACACCTGCTTATTCCTTGTTTCTTTTGGACTGTAGGGTATTAAAAAGGTGTGTCAGATGTGTTACAGAGGCAGGTTTTAGGGCGCACCTGAACAATGTAGCCACAAAACAAAATTTTAAGTAAGCATGGCTGTTGAGTCCACTATGTGGGCAAAAGTATTGGGACACCTGCCTGCTCATTCATTGTTTCTTACAAAATCAAGGGTATTAGAGGTGTTTTTTTTTTTTTTGGAGTAACTGTTTGATTGCATTCAGCAACAAGAGCGTTAGTGAGGTCAGGCTGTTGGATAATCGGCGCCCCAACTCATCCCAAAAGTACTGGATGGAGCTCCACCATCCTTCATTCCAGAGAACACAGTTCTTCCACTGCTCCACAGATCAATGCTGGGGGCTTTACACCCCTCTACTAGCCCACACCTGACATAAGAGAGCATGGCAACCTGCCCCAGAGAGTCCTATTCTACAGGGACTATACAGCACATCTCAAAGAAGCTGAAGGGGTGTCCACAAACATATGGCCATAGTGCATTTATTCCAGATCTTCCCGGCCTCTCGCTCCAGCACATCTACTCTTATGTACTCTTTCTCCCACAGGTAAATACGTGATGATCATGGGGGTCATCCAGGCTCACAGTCCAGAGCCAGTGCTACGCGCTGTGAAGATGGCCGATCTTTCAGACAACGCAGCGGTTCACAGGAGAATGTGGAAGTATGAAGTTGAAGACCTCCAGCAAACCCTGCCTTGATGAACCGCTACTTTTTCTTAGAAAATAAAAACAATACAGAAGACAGAAGAGGAACAGCAGCACGACTCCTGAAGCAGATTAGAACTTTATTGAACAGTAGAAGTGCACCAAGACTACAAAGATGCTGTACGTTTGTGCAGCTACACATGACTTGTGACTACTGAATGGCACAGTGATGAAACAGCATGTCTGAGAGAGACATTCTTATACGAAAAGAGAAGAGAAAAGAAGCTAATTAACTAATTAATTTCTTCTAAAGTGACAGAGAAACACAATAAGGCACTTCCAGAGGTCTGGGGTTCGAACTCTGGGGTCTGGTGAAGAGCTTCCCTTGCTCTAGCTCGATCTGATTCAGTTTGAAGAGGAGTTAAAGATCAATACATGACCCTACAGAGAAGTTTGACCCCTTTGAAGCAGATTGATTACAAGTAATGTCAGTATAAAACTGGGGTGGGGGGTTGGGGGGTAACTGATAGTGCCTGTTTTCTAAATACAAGGTTTCAGTTATTGATTCTTTATGCAGTATTAATTCACAGAGGTGGGCAAAGTACAGTACACACTCACAAATAAAGGGACTTCAAAAGGGACCATAGAGTAACCGCTTCATTCCATAAGGAATATTATTATATTATATTATTTCTATTTTATAAAGAGGGGTGTGTGTGTGTGAGTGTGGAGAACGTCCCACTCCGACGTCCCTCTATTACAAACAGGCTTTTTCATGGCACCAAAAGGTGTTCTCCTATGGCTGTGCTCGAAGAACCCTTGGAAGACCCTTTATTTTTGAGAGTGTACTTGAGGAAAATAAAAGTAATACCCTGTTGGTAAATTAATATTTGCTTATAAATGTATTTCTATTGTTTTTAATAAATTAAGGCCTGTATTTGCATAATAATAATAACGACCATGTTATATATGTCTCGGCTCCTTAAGACATTTTTAGCAAATTAAGATACATAAGCTGCTCAGACAAAACATTAGTCATTTTATGTGTTTAAGGTGGTAGTAACTTCAGGCTCCTGCAGATGGCGTTGCACCTAGTCCGAATTGTGAATGAAACTGATGGAAACTGACTGAGTGGGACCACCAGTGTTTCACAGCTTGTGAATGTAAATTTCTGCACTTCCAGGCAAGGAGTTGCTTCTAGAAGTAGACTAGGATTTCTGCCACTGCTGGTAGACCCGTATGACCATAAGCTTCCATACACCTGCAGATTCAGCAATCCCTCCTTTTAGCCAATCATTAACTGCTTAATCATTATCTGCTTTACGAACCATTTCCCACACATCCAACGAGCCCATCACCGCACTGAACCACCTCTTCTTAATTTATCATCCTCCTGCAACGCCATCTGCAGGGGCCTGAAGTTACTACCACCGCAAACAGGCAAGGTGTGTAATTGTGGGGTACAGGGTCTGTGTAATAGTGAAATAACGCATTCGCAAGCAAGCACTTCTATACTTTACTTAAGGGGAAATGTTTATATAACATTTGTACAGCTTAATGCTCGGCGATATGACCTCAAATCAGTATCACGATTAATCGAACATTTTACCTCGGTTATTATTAATGATATTATATTATAGGCTGCTTGTGTTGCTCAGTTGGCTCTGTGTTCGAGTTCTGCTCCATGTTGCTTCCATTTCGTAGACTGGACG
Organism: Salminus brasiliensis; assembly: GCF_030463535.1. Classification (NCBI taxonomy): domain Eukaryota; kingdom Metazoa; phylum Chordata; class Actinopteri; order Characiformes; family Bryconidae; genus Salminus; species Salminus brasiliensis. The sequence continues at coordinate 46,949,392 of NC_132880.1, read as the reverse complement.
GGATGGAGTCACCTGAATACACACATGGTAGTATGCTGTTGTTAAGGGGACAGTACATGAA